>NC_053444.1:0-192393 GCF_007990345.1 Gossypium hirsutum
ATTTTGATCTTGGCAAATTGAAGGCGTTACAAAATAAGTGCAAAACTCCTCTGGATGCCTCTGCATCTGTCTGAAATCACGTAGGGTTGGAATTAGAACTAGGTGATGCCTTACACAAGGATTGATTATCTCATCTCTAAGTATTCCCTTCTTATTCTTTCTTTTCTCTGTTTATTTGTATAAATGAATTTTCGCCGTTATTTTATTGTAGTTGGGACTAAAGTAGTCCTACCAGTGAATGTACTTTTTTTTAATATTTAATATATACAATGATTGAAAATTCGTAATGCAAATGCACGTATCGATCAAGTGAGAAGGAGATATTGTTCCCATGAGAACTAAATTCTAAGCCACTAAATACCAACTATTCAATTTTATATAATTTAGATCAAGAAAATAAATCCTAATTACTACTAAAATTAAATTAAGCAAATTATGAAGATTTTATTTAACTAAAACAATGAAAATATTTAAGTAATTACTAACTCATTATTCAATAGCATTAACTAGATCTTTCCAATATCTAGCTAAGTTAATCTTTCCCTTTCACTAGCTATATTCCTATGCTAGACAAGTTGAGTGAAATCATTAAGAACAAATCTACTGGGTTGATTAGAGCATCATATATATTCTTATCTTAGTTGCAAATTAACTTATTCTAATCTATTCAATCTAGACCTAAATCTTAATTTTCTCCTCCAAGACAGATCTAAATTATCAAATTAATACAACTTGGTGGTAAAAAAAAACGAATTAAATAAGCGCAAAACTAAATAAATAATCAGCAAAGATTGAAACAATAAAAGAAAAAATAAATTAATTAACTAAGAAATAGGATCCGTCATTGTTTTAAAATAATAGAGTTTAGTTCATATTAAATTGATAAAATCACACAAGAAGATATTCACAACAAACTTGCATTAAAAAGTAAATAATAATAATCTAGAGAAAAAAATAGTTAAAAAATTTACATCAAGCGCCACGGATCTCTTTTTCTTCTCATCTTTGCAACCTTGAAGTTCCCTTTGATGTGAGATAGTTGTTGTCTGGCTCCAATTGATCTCTTCCTTTTTCCTCCTTTTTTCTTTTAAATCTCATCACCCTTATTTTTTGGTTTTGTGATTGTGCCACTCTACTCAAGGTAGAAATTGCAATGGAGCGAAAAGCATCACTTAATTACTTTTTACTCTATGCCCAAGTCTTTCATTCTTCTTTCAAACCCTGCAATATAGAAAGAAAAATAGTAAGTAAATCCAAACTAACTATAAAAATAATAAAAACAACAAGCAAAATTTAAATAAAATATAATTAATTTGAAAAACTATAAAATGTAATACAAACTTGTCTAATTACTAAAATTACCTCCTAAAATAATATAAAAATTTTATTAAAATAACTTTAAATATGAGAGTTATCAATATGCATACAAGAATATTTACAAATAATACTTAATAATAAATTTCACAGATAAAATTCCATCATTACAAATATAACATATATAAAAAAGAACCAGCCATTTAAATGGCTGATGCATTGAGGTTCTTTTCTCATGGATTAGAAAACGAAACGTTAGAAAAAAAAAGGAAATAAATATGAAAGATGTTTTTATTTATTATATATTTAAGCCATTTTCATTCTCTAATTTTATTTATTTTTCATTCGATTAAGTAATTGAACTTTTAAAATGTATTTCCTCTTCTTTTATGGTTTATTGTAATACATGCATTCGTAAGCTTCCATAAGTAACTAGAAACAGAAATGGCATTCATGTTTATCATAATATTTCATAAATGCTGCATCCTTATTCCTATTTTCCAATTACTTCTATTCTTCTCCCTGAATTGTATGTGATTCTATTGCACTTCAAAACATGCTCAGAAAAACCCACATAAAATTGGAAACATATTCCCACATGCAAGTACTTTAGTACTAAAGAAAAAGAGCAGAATAAGATTCTTTAGAAAATTTAATAAAATATATATCCACAAATATAAAGGAGAATATAACCTAAACTTTTAAACTATAAAGAGAAATGGATACAATTGTCTATTTAAAAACAAGTGATTTAAATTTATTATTTATAATTTTTAAATTATATTACATTATTTAATTGATAATTAGAGTTATTTACATATTAAATTGGATCAGGCTTGATAAATAGATGATATTTTGATGGACCTAACCTTTGAGCTTTTTTAAATATATTAATTAATTAAATAAAATTGGAGCTAATTCAATAACTTTTTCTTGCAAAAAGCTACGACTCTTAACCATCAAAATGAAAATAGTTTACAGATTAATTGTTCTTGCATAAATAAAAACAATAAAATGAGAATTCAAAGTAGAGTGGGCACACTATTATTATTATTATTTTTGGTAATGGATATGTTCAAAAATATTTTTAGGGTACAATCATTTCTCAAATATTACTATCATGATGTGCTCAGACCCAAAAAAAATTGGGCCTATTTTTCCAGGCTTTCGCTTTTCTTTGGGCCTGTTTTATGTGTTTTTGCATTCTAATAATAGCCCAGTACAGTACTTTATTTCACAAAAAAAACCCTAAACCAATGCCAGGATATCCCCGGAATGGGATATACTCGGGCCGGAATATCCCTACTTGGGATATGCCAAAGCCGGGATACCACTAGAATGGGATATCCTCACCCAACAATATTATGCCGAGCAAGAAATAAAAAGAAAAATCTGACAAAAACTCACTGAAAATAAATGTAGAAAGGCAAAACAAAATCGGCTTTATAATATATTATATTTATCTGAGTGCAAGAAATTTTGTCGCTCGACCACCCTATTCATGTTCAACAAGAGTGGCGAATTTGCAGTGCAAGTAAGCTGACACTCGCAGTAAATAAACAATTACCATTAAAAGAACTCCAGAATAAACACAAAATAGACAAGTAAAAGAACTTCAAACCCAACCTAACCAATAATTACGCGCATTGTAAAATTCCAGAAAGTCCACCAATATGGATATTGCCAAACTTCACAACCCCAGCAAACCCCAAGAAGTATATATTAGGTAATGCCCATCCCCCATAATACCTAAAGTTCACACATTTCAATTGCAGAAGGTAAAATTCAACGCCTTTTCATAAAAGAATTAAAATCCCCAAGCTAAAACATATGAAAAAAAAGGGGTGACTTACAATTCACATAAATAATTGGAAGCTTCATGATTTCCACCGATAAAATGGTGGGAACTAGGGCAACCTCCTGACCCGAATGGTATTTCCAGAATGACTTCACTCTCCGATGAAGTAGGACCAACCATTTTTCACTCTCCTCAAAACCCTCCGACTTTTCCTTTTGCTTTGCTTCGAGTGATGAATAAATATATCTGAAACAAAAAACAGAGATGAACAGGCAAAGACAAAGGATCTATACATATGAAAACAAAAAGTCTAGATTTGTCATTCTTTTAAAAATCTAATTATTTGCTTTTTGTTTGTTGATTTTATATATAAAAATATCATCATAATAAAATAATTTATATTTATTACTTAAATGTGTATTTATATACTATATTATTAAATCTATACTATATATAATTACACATTTAACTTTTCAACTAAAATTGTGGAGTCTGGGAGATGATGACATGATCAATTTATTTGGTTTTTGAGAATACGAGATATGATAAAGCTAATTTATTAAAAATTTAGTATTACAAGAGCTTTAAAATTTATTTAAAATGTCAACTAGAAATCAATGTACTTGTACCACATTTACTTTGCTATGGAACATTGTGAATTTGTGGAATGAGTTGGATCAGAAAACAGGGATGCCCGAATGATTGCATGTCATCATGAAAGCTTGCTCAGGCCATGGAAGAAACGGTGTTTTCTCCTCTTAGAATGTCTCCCAGAACCTTTTGAGACAACATAAGGTAAAAAATGTACCTGCAATACACATCATAACATCTCAGGAGGAGGAATTCTTCATGTTTATAATTTACATGCCGCCAACTGCTAGACATTATAGCCCCAGTAATTGTAAATGAGAGCCAAGTTTCTAGATCAATTTTAAGTTGAGATTCCTCTTAACAATATTTATAAAAACCTACTTGGGATGATGGATTCCCATAATTCGTTAGCACATGAATCTTGTTTAAGTTGATATTTGCAAGGTCAATGGATGTTAAGGCTCCAAGGTGAGATCATAAGCAGGAAATGAGCAATGAATGATCATAACAAAATAAAAAAGAACCATTTGCAGAAAAGTGAAGGGACCAAATACAACACCTGAGAATTATTTCTAACGCCAAAATCGTGAAGTGCGGCGTCATCATCAAGGAGCTTCCCATTGTGGTGTGCTAGGCAGAAATTAGCCCAAACGTGCCTCCTATAACCACAAACAAAGTAAACATTAAAAGAAAAAAAATTAATCTTCAAAAACAGAACTTTATAGTAAATGTAATTGCTCTGTTTTTTTTTCTCTCTCTAATACATCAAAATGCCACCGATTAATGTGAGGATGATTCTGGCCAAAAAAAAAAGTGAGGGTGGTCTAAGAGGAAAAACAAGATGATAAACCATGAAATGTGTCGATGACCCATCTTGGATTGCTCTAACTCGATCACTTTCTTCTTGATTGCGAGCTTCAAGTCTTTCACTGTGGCTGAATTCATCACTGCAACATCTTCGAATTCCAAGGAAAACCAATCCAAATAAGTACTGACTTTAATTTCAAACACAAATTCTATGCGGCTGAAGGCCTGCCTAGCTGTGCGTGTGTGTGTGTGTGTGTGTGTGTGAGCATATGAAGTGTACCGAAGGAGGTTCCATCTAATTTGAAGATAGAGATACACATGGCACTCCCCAGTTCAAGGTTGATTAGGGTATCAACATCGGACAAACTGGGTTTCTTAGGGACATCGGCGAGAATTGGATCATCAAGGAGAGCGGCCAGTGTTGAAAGTATCGCCACTTTCTTCACCTTTTTGCTGTTGTATCCCAGCACTTTCCCTTCCTCCTTCGCCCCTGACTCCATTCTTACACTATGCAGATGCTAGTCGCCCAAAACCAAGCAGAAAGGGTACTGGTTGCCGGTATGCTTCACTGAGTATGGGCCAACCCAAGAGTAAGAGCTTTTATTTGAATCGTACTACTCTTTGTTTCAAGTAATTTTACAAAAGAAATTAATTAAAACGTTGAAATTTTGGAACATTGCAATAATTGTTCTTTTTATTATAAACTCTTAATCATTGTTCTCTAATTATCAAATATTGCAATTTTTGTACAAAATATAAATAAATAAGTAAATCTTATGAAATTTATCATCTTCTAAAAATATGAAACTTTAAAAGAAAACTCTCACTGTGAGATGAAAAAAGGAAAATATAGTGTGAAAGAAAACAACACATATTTAACATCTTCTAATGCAACACAATAATCACTCGTTCTGGTGAACATTAAGAGAAGGTTAGACTTGCCTACTCCTGAAACATACAACATGCACTACTCACAACTGAACATGACATCGAGAAACAGTTAAAAACAAATAAATTGTCAGAAGAGAAATGCAAACACCATCAGCTTCTAAAGAAATCAAATAGATGAAAACCTGGAAAATGAGAATAAAAATGGATAAAGAACTAATCATTCCAAGAAAATGTCCTTAGCAAACATGTAAATGCCAGATGAAATCTTCAGCTTTTGAATAAATCAAAATAGATGGAAACCAGTGGAAAAATGAGGGTAATGAACGATTGCTTGCAACTAAATACAAAAATCCTATGATGGCCTGGTGATCTGTCCAATCAACTATCAACATTATGAAGGAGACCCTTAATTTAAATTGCATAAAACAGATGAAGATAGGTACAAAAGATGATCATGCTTTCATTAGTTTTTAAGGAGAATTACTATACAAACTTATAAAATAGAAACCCAATTATCTGCTGCCTTCAAAATGTAGGGACAGACTAATAACAAAGAAAACCAGTAGAAAGTTACAACTACAAACTTAAATATTAAATATTCGAGATCCACTGTGCCAATTCGATATTAAAAAAAATAGAAACTTTGAAATTATAAATGAACGAAGCATACCAGATCAAATTAGATTTAAATTAAATATAACATCATTGACTCACTGTACAAATACAATAAATATCGAATATTCCAGTTAGTACTGCAAGCAAGAAGACAACAAATATTATAAAAACATAAATTTCAAAGCATCAAGTTATTCAATATCAAAATTTAAGAATCACTATCAAAACACTACATTACATAAAAAAACAAAACTTTCGGGGCTAGAATTCAACAAATCCACTTAAAAATCACTATCCAAAACCCTAATTATATATTTTTTTAAAAAACAAAGTAGAATTCGTCAAAACTACTTCAATAACTCGAAACTAAATGCAGACTTTACCTTTAGCCGGCTGCGATGAATAAAACCCTAGGGGAAAAGGAAAAAAATTGTAAAAGCAAAAAGCATAGCAAGAATAAAAGGAGGAGCGGGTTTGTTTTATGAGCCACTTGCATGCCAAAAATGCTACTGAGTTATAGTTGAGTAGAAACGGGTTTGCTCTTACTTGAAAAAAAAAAAGGAATGCAATTTTAATTTTGCTCTTACTTGAAAGCGATTGACTGGTGGACCGATGGTGACTACCTGACTGGTGAACGATGATGGTGGACCGTTGGTGACTGCCTGACTCGTGAACGACAATGGAGGTGGCCGTAGGGTGTTGGAGTGGAGAAGGCAAAGTTATTTTGTTAGGGTTAGGGATTTAGAAATTAGCTGTTACAGATTGGGGGCAGTGACCTGAAGAGGAAAAGAAAACTAAGGTGCCGGGCCAGGCACGACCCATAAATTTTTTATGATATTTATCCAATTATAGAAAATTGAAACTTGTTTTAAAATTTTAAATAAATTTTTATATTATTTAAAAAAATTCAATATTCCCCTTCAAAGTGTTTGGTTGATTAATAATATATGTTTTGATTCGTACGTTTTACTATTTATATAATAAATAAATTTAAATAATTAAAAAAAGCATTCAAGCTATAAAAGAAATTCACTTTTTATGGTTTTATCATTGAAGGTTTGTTGAAAAATATATTAATGTTATATTTAGTATTTAAATTTTATCCAATCTTTTTTGTAATATGATGCTTAAAATTTTAAAAAGTCGATTTTGATTTTTAAGTTTAAATTTTTTATATTTTAAAACATACTCACGTGTAATTTATTTTTAAAAATTTTATTAATTTTGAAATATTTTAAATCTTACGTTAAATAGCCCTAAAATTTATTTTCTCCTTGTTTTTAAACCTGTTTGTCATGCATTATCCCTTAACTTTATTATTAACTTTAAAAACTAAATAATCATATTTTCTCTTCTAACTAAATCAATTCTTAAGCAAAATACAATACTAAATTCTCTCAACCTCAAATCTCCTCGCCGTATCTTTGTTCTACCGACGCCAGTGATTTTCCGGCTTACTGCTCCCTTCCGAAATGATCCTCTCCTTCCCCTCTTTCCTTTGATCAGACTAGATTTCCAAGGAACTCCCCCAAACCCATTGCATTTCTAACCAGAAAGCTAGGATTCAACATCTTCTTCCACCATAAGGGGATTGTCAAAGAAGACACCTTTCCAACAAAGTCTTTGTCAATCGACAGTGGGTGAGACATCATTTTTTCTTTTATTTGCTTCCCTTCGTTTTTTTTAGTTGTTTCAAGTTCGTTTGGTTTCTAATATGAGATTATTCTGGTTTTGGGTTATTGATTTCTTTTTATTCTGGCTCTGTTGGATGTTGTGGGATTTGAGTGAGGGAGCGGTTGGCTTGGTGCTACTTTTGATTGAAAGTTGTTGAATTAAATTGGGGGTTTATTATTCAATTCATAATCTTTTCATTTTTTAAAGCTTTTTCCAAAAACAAACCTTGGTGCTTCTCTCGGGATTATTATGGTTTTGGGTTGTTGATTTTATATTTTGATTGATATGTAGTATTTGGGTGAAGGTGGGTTTGGTTTGGTGTTGGTTTTGATCGAAAGGCGATGAATTGAATGTAAGTTTTCATAATCTGTTCAACTTCAATTCCTTTTCCAAAAATCAAAATCTCCTCCTGCAACTCCAGTACCTGTTTGCCTTACATAGTTTCCTTCATTTCAGCTCTCAAGCCCACAGCTGCATACTTTAAAATGCCCGTCGTCAGTGAGAAATTCCCGTTAGGTATTGGAGCATCTCCTTTTTTATGCACAAGGTTCATCCTCCAAACGAACCATAATACTAAGAAAATGGATTGCATATTCTCATCCATCACCACATATCCTTTCATAACTTTGAGAGGAAAACTACAACCGAGCATTTGTGTTACTAACCTGGCGCATCCCAACACAAGAATTTGCTATAGCAAGCAACCCAAGAACCGCCGTTATCCGCATCGCACCAAACTCCCTCCTGACTTTGGCGTTAACTTATTCTTGGAGAAACCTAGAACTGAAACCGACATGTCCACTGACACTGAACAAATAAAGTCAATTTGCGGTCACAATAGTGATTCACCTGAAGAAGAAGACGACAAAGAAGATCATGTGAATATTGATCTTGCTTGGGAATCAGATGAGGTTGAAGCCATATCTTCACTTTTTCAGGGAAGAATTCCTCAAAAACCTGGAAAAGTAGGTAGAGAGAGGCCTCTTCCTCTCCCACTTCCTTACAAGCTACGGCCACTGGGATTTCCTATGCCAAAGAAACACGTTAAGAAGTCTTCTGCTGGGGTAAACTCATCTCGTGCTTCTGTATCACAACAGTTATATAAGAACCCAAGCTTTCTTATTGGCTTATCTAAAGAGATTAAAGACCTTGCTTCCGATGATGATGTGTCTGCAGTTCTCAATAAATGGGCTCCCTTTTTGCGTAAGGGTTCGTTATCAATCACAATTCGGGAATTGGGTCTTATGGATCTTCCACAAAGAGCTCTGCAAACTTTCTGTTGGGCTCAGAAGATGCCTCACTTGTACCCTGATGATAGGATTTTGACTTCAACTGTTGAAGTATTGGCTAGGAAGCGTGAATTAAAATTGCCCGTCAACTTGGAGAAGTTCACGAGCTCGACCAATCGTAGTCTGATTGAGGCAATGTTGAAAGGATTTGTTAAAGGTGGAAGCTTGAACCTTGCATGGAAGCTTCTTTCGGTTGTGAAGCAAAGTAAAAGAATGCTGGATCCAGGCATTTACGCAAAGCTAATATTGGAGCTTGGAAAGAATCCTGATAAACACATCCTTGTAGAGGAGTTACTGGGTGATCTTGGAGAAAGAGATGATTTGAATTTGAGTCAGCAGGACTGTACAGCGATCATGAAGGTTTGCATTAGGCATAGGAAGTTTGAGATTGTGGAGAGCTTGTTTTACTGGTTCAAGCAATCAGGGCGTGACCCCAGTGTGGTGATGTACACAACATTGCTTCATAGTCGTTATTCTGAGAACAAGTACATGGAAGCATTAGCTCTGGTTTGGGAAATGGAGGCCAGGGAATGTCTCTTGGATCTTCCTGCTTATCGTGTAGTAATAAAGCTTTTTATTGGCCTGAAGGATTTGGCAAGAGCAGTGAGATATTTTTCCAAACTCAAGGAAGCGGGTTTCTCTCCAACATATGCTATGTATCGTGACTTGATTAATATGTATATGGTTGCAGGGAGGGTGGGCAAGTGTAAGGAGGTTTATTACTGATTAATATGTATATGAATTTCATAAGATCCAATACAAATTTGTCATCACACAGGTTTAAAAGAGAGAAAAAACTGATCATTTCATCATCCAATTTTAAACATTTGAGAAAGGTATAGGTTTTCTATCTGGCCATGATTCTATTTTCTCAAAGCACTTGACACGTACCACCCCATCAAAACCCTCAGTCAATATCGCTTTGTTGTCTGAAATGTAAAGCTTCATGCCTTCTGCAGTCATCAAGAAAACAAGCGAAGACAACTTAAGAACCGTAGTTTGGCAAGAACAGATCAATATATGTTCGGCCACGACTCTTAAAGAAAAGTGAGAAAGACATGACTTGCAGTTATTGCTTCGGTTCATAGAATCATCACCGGACTGAAACTTGAAAGAAGCAAGCATGCTTACTTTCCAAAGCTTTTCTAACATCAAGATAGATCAAAACGGTAACATCTCGTCCCATACCTGAATAGGGTAAAAGATACAAATCATCATAAGCCCTCTACAGCATTTAGATTCACTAAAACTCAATTTATGCCGATTAGTGCTTGTCATTTTCCATTATCGCTTAAAATTCACATTATATATCGGTATCTTAGTAATCCCCTTTCATAATCTTTAGCATGAATCCTATGGTGAAATGAAGATAACAAGCATAATAACACCCGTAAGCAGTTTGACACGTATACAGAGCTAGCATATTGAAAATAAAGAGTAAAATGAAGGAGTTCGTATGTCAAAGTTCAGAGGACCAGTAAAGAGAAATTTCATGATAACTCACCACTTATCACTTCACCATCAGTCAGCAAGCCACTTGAGAAGTGAACATGCAATCTTTTCATGCGCTTCAGACTTGACTCCAAAATTGATTCCAAATTCCTCTTATTGGTTCCATGTACGCAAACTATCATCTCAAGGAAAATCAAGAGGATGATGCAAAATAAAAGGCATAAAGGAAGTCCATAAATCTAAGAGACATGATGTTCTTACATTGCACTTCATCAGCTGAAAAGATTTGTTTCAATAATCTTTCAGACTCAACTGTGTGTCAACGTGACAAAGAATATCTTCCTTAGATGTGCATAGACATAAATAAAAACCCTAAACCCTAAACCCCAAACCCCAAACCCCAAACCCTAAACCCTAAACCCTAAACCCTAAACCCTAAACCCCAAACCCCTAACCCTAAACCACAAACCCTAAACCCCAAACCCCAAACCCCCAAACCCCAAACCCTTAAACCCCAAACCCCAAATCCGTAAACCCTAACCCTAAGCCCAAACCCCAAACCCCAAAACCCTGAACCCTGAACCCTAAACCCTAAACCATAAACCCTAAACCCTAAAACCCTAAACCCTAAACTCTAGACCCCAAACACCAAACACCAAACCCTAAACCCCAAACCCTAGACTACAAAACCCCAAACCCCAAACCCCAAACCCCAAACCCATAAACCCTAACCCCAAACCCCTAACCCAAACCCAAGCCCTAAACCCCAAACCCCCAACCCCCAACCTCAAACCCTTAACCCCTAACCCCAAACCCCTAACCCAAACCCCCAACCCCCAAGCCCCCAAGCCCCAAGCCCCCAAGCCCCCAAGCCCTAAACCTAAACCCTAAACCCTTTAAAACCCTAAACCCCCTAAAACCTTAAGCCCTAAACCCCAAACCCAAACCCTAAGCCCTAAAACACTAAAACCCTAAAACCCTAAAACCCTACACCCTACACCTTAAACCCCAAACACCAAACCCCAAACCCCTAGCCCCTAACTCCTAAACCCTAAACACTAACCCCTAACCCTTAAACACTAAACCCTAAACCCTAATCCCTAACCCCTAAACCCTACCCCTGAGCCCTGAGCCCTGAGCCCTAACTCCTAACCCCTAAACCCTAACCAGATGCACTTCAATTTGTACATTAAAATCGAAAATATAATCGAAAATATTTTGGTCATTCATCATTTCACCATCTAAAAAG
Source organism: Gossypium hirsutum (assembly GCF_007990345.1). Taxonomy (NCBI): domain Eukaryota; kingdom Viridiplantae; phylum Streptophyta; class Magnoliopsida; order Malvales; family Malvaceae; genus Gossypium; species Gossypium hirsutum. Next base: position 11,681 of record NC_053444.1, read on the forward strand.
CTTGAAGTGCTTTTGGTTGATAAATGACCAAAATAACCTATCTTCTCCCCCTTGGAAAAACGTTCTTTCCTCTGCTGTGAAAGTTCTATACCCATTTTTTTCACATTTTCGCTGTGAAAGCTCCTTCCTGTTCTTTGTTCCTCTTCCGCAGTTGAGTACGTTTTCTTCTTCTTCTCTTTAGTTATTAGTTATGCTTTGTTTTTATATACTTTTTAATTCTGGCTTTTGTGCCTCTTTTGCTTTACTGTTTTGTGCCTCTACTGCTGCTTTGCTCTGCCTCTTTTGTTTTGTGCCTCTTTTGCTCGCTTTGTAACTCTTCCAAACTATTTTAGTTGATAAGAATAGAAGAAATATAGACTAAATCAAAATTCTATCCAAATTTCATATCGTTGCTGAATTTTCTGTATCTTTTGTATTTGAAAGTTCTGATGATGTTCTTTTTAATTGTTTCTAGGGTTTAGCTTTACGATAAGATACCATGGCTGTGTTTCATTTTGGTTGAAGTTATCGTCGATTGTATTATTCCTACTTACCATCACTTATAGCGGGAAAGCAGTTTCTGATGTAGGGTAGATTTGTAGAAGCCTTCCTGCTTATAGAATACAGCTTTTTAAGGTTTACAGTAGGAACTTAGGAGGGATAGGAATCCAAAGAGGGTCGGATATCGGAGGAAGATTGCTAGAATTTTCTGAAGCATTGGAATGACAAGGAAATAAACTCATGGTTTTACCCTTGTGCTGTGAATCATCCCCTGAAGCATCATAGTAGTAGTCGAGAGAAGAAAGTAGAAATATGACAATGGAATTTCCATGAATTTATAGTAAACTCAAGACAACATAATTCCTAACTAATTGTCTGACTCTAAACTCAAAGATAGACTCAATAGACCACTCTTTTTCTGTTCTTGGAAGCAAAGTTACAGAATGACTGAGAGCTGTCCACAAAGCAGAGAGAGCTTATCTGCATTGTTGACTCATAATCAGAAAACCCTGCTCTGTATTGATATATTTATTATTAATTCATTGTTCTATCAAAGAATATTCATTCATGCTAAAGAGAAGAGAAACAAAAGGCTGCCTGACGTTTTCATACATGTGTTCCAATTTCTCCTTTTCTTTTGTTTCAAGTTCTGGACCTAAGTGTAAGTTCCTACAAGAGGAACAAGCAGATCCTTCCACAGACCACTCATAATCTTATGAGTTGATCAAAAATCGGTCATGCTTACAAAATGCAATATTCTAATATCTTATAATATAATTAATGCATACATACACATATATATATAATAGAGTGCAAGTTTTTTTTCCCCTTAACTTCTTTATGTTCATTTTATAGGGTGTTGCTGTTGCACTGCCTGTTTATTTTGCTACACAGAGGTGAGAGTTTATTGAGACACCAGTCTTGAAATTCGGGGTTCAAAGTTGACAATCAAATGGTTAGAAAGTAGGGATTTCCAAACTTGTAGGTGGTAGGTCTGAATTTATTTGGCACAGTGTGTGAGAATTAATACTTAATGATAGGACAATAATCGTGGAATAATGGCTTGCTCATCTATTACTAGCTGATTTTCGTCTATTCTAGTCATGATAGCTGGATTAATTTGCCTGTTATGGTGCAGGTGTTAGCGTAAATGAAGCTCATCTATTACTAGCTGATTTTCGTCTATTCTAGTCATGATAGCTGGATTAATTTGCCTGTTATGGTGCAGGTGTTAGCGTAAATGAACTTGAACTTATTTGTATGACGAAACTGTTAACTGTTTGGTTTTGTATTGTTTGTCAGCAAGTGGCAGGCATTCAAGTTGGCAACTCTTTCTGGTTTTGCGGAGCCGCTCGGCGTTGTAATTTTTGGTAAGCGAATAGTAAAATTTAAAGATAAAAATTCTTTTGAAGAAGTTAAATGTTCATTTCTAACAGAAATGTAACATCGGTTATGAGCTATAAGCTGTGATATCATGAAAGTACTGCCCATCCTCTTTCTTCTTTTGTGAATCGGGAATGGTTTTCCTTTTTGTTGAATATAGTTTGCATTTAGGTTGAATTTATAGCCTATTTGCTTTCAAGATTTCGGATTATCTTTGTTGATTTATCTTTGTTCTTGCACTGCAGCTTATCTGTTCCTGAGCAGCATAAGTCCCGAAATTCTTGAGGGCTTGTTAGGATCAGGTTTGTCGTACCATCAATCCCGAAGTACATGAGCTTGTAACCTCTTTCCATATGAACAAAAAGATGTTGTAAATTCCTGAACCAAGATGTTTTATTTTAGTTGATTTCTCTGATAATTTTAGCCAAACTATGAGATGTCTTAAAAGCAAAAAGGATGAACAGCCCCAGTTTGCAATGTACATAATTTGTTTCCTTGTAACAACATGAACATTGAAAATGGGAAAAAAGAGAGGGGGTTACAAATAAATTTATGGATATTGTACTTTTATATACTTGACTGTTTAATTTCCTTACAAACCTCATTTTTATTTCTTTAACAAGGTGCAAATTCAGAATTGTTATATCTGATTTTTTATTGAATCTGTCATCTCTAATTGGCACTCTTAGTAAATTAAGAATTTAGTCCTTATGCTTTTATTTTCAAGAATTCAGATTTCAAAATTTTAGTTCAGTTGTTAACACTATTAATTGTATTTGTTAAATTGGTTAGTGTGATCTTTTTTAAATAAAAAAGGTCCCCTTTAATAACAATGTAATTAAAAATGTTTCAATTAACTTGAATTTAACAAAAATAATTTTTATAAGATTAACAATTTAACTAAAATTTAAAATTTAAAAAAAATTAAATTTTAATCATATGCCAATTTAAATTTTAAAAGGTTCCAAGTTAATGCTCAAATGCAGATTATATTTTACCTAAGTCATTCGATTTTGAGGTATTTTTTATCTAAATCATTCGATTTTAAGGATTTAGCTTTTCTTTGTCAAAATGTTAAATAGATCGAGTCGTTTAATAAATTTCGAAACACTTGTTTGGCTATTGAAAGGTTGAGTTCCCATACTATTGACCCTAACACCATGTTCATAACAAATCACTTTTTCTTCTTATTGTGCTTTCATTGCTGTTTGTTAAAACAAGTCGATTGGGAAATGAAATGAAACTACCGAATTCCATGCAATTTCATCCATTTGTTTACTTGGCCAAATTAGAAATGGATTCTTTTTTACAAATAATTTTTATAATAATACAATTGTGTCAATATCTAATTACAAATATTTAATTTTTATATTTAAATTTTTAAATATAGTTTATATATTTTAATTAAATTTTATAAATAATTAATATTAATTACTAAGAAATATTTACAATTAATATTATATATTAAAATATTAGCAATAAGTTATAATAAATTATTTTTATATTTTTGTTAAAATATCGTAATATTAACTAATTTGAACATTATTTCAATACATATTTGTTACTTTATAATATCATGTCTAAAATGAACATTTTATTCTTCAAAAGTACTTTTTGACAGCAATACCAAACACTCAAATTTTTCAAAAGCACTTCTCAAAAGCAATGAAGAACTGACCCTAAGAAAATAAATTAACAACAGTAGGACAGTAAAAAATCTGTATCGGATAAAAAATTCTTTACGACTACGCAGAAAAATCCAAAGCATTATGTCCAAATAACATAAAAGCAGGTTCAGATTGCGAATAATGCAACGTTAAATCTTCATAACACAATTTTTTATCTTAATATTTAGTTTAATTAAAATGTAGTAGTTTAAAAGTTTTTTTTAATATATTAGCTGGGACATTACAGAGTATAGAATTTTCTTTCCAGTTATGTTATAATATTAAAATCAAGTGCTTATTTAAAATCCAGCCTACACTAGGTTCACAGGGGACTAGCCCCTAAAATTTTGAAGCTCCCTAGCTTGTGGTATCCCATTTCAAATTGGAATACTTACATGTTTGGGCCCCCTATTCCAAAAAGTGAACATTTTCTATTTTTCCCTCTTGAATTTTTTAAACTTCCTTAAATACCGTACATTTTTTAAATAGGGTAAATTTATATTTAGTCCCTCTTAATTTTTTACCCTTTAAAAAATTTATAATTTGATATAATAAATTTAGTGATACATTTGGTTAATAGTTCATCAATCATTATTAGCTTAATTTTATCTATCTACCTTTCCAACCAATCAAATACATATCAACATTAACTATTGAATTACAATATTTAACAGAAATTATATATTTACATGATTTACATTCTATAATCATATATAATCTTTTTCTTTGCAAATTGGGGTTTGGGATTTTAGTATTACTAATTATGACAATAATAGACCTTCCTTGAAGGATTTAAGCTCTATTTTAACCCATCGCAAGATTTGGAACAATAAATTTTTACTTATATTTGAAACATCATATCTTGTAAAGCTTGAGTGTTCATGATAATACTACCATTCATAGGAAGAACAAACAATTTAACAGTGAGTTGAAAGAGATAAGGAAATTGTAGGGATCTACTGTAAAAAGAAATGACATGGAGGCCATCACAGACATTTTCGTCGAGATGAAAACTAACACAAGAAAAATATGAATAATGATTAACCAAAATACTAAACATACAGAAACATCGAGCACTGACCAGGCTCAGAGACGGCGGGATGATTTCTCATCTGAGCTAGCAGAAAAACTTGGACATAAATATATTGGCATTGACGTATTCGAATAAAGAACTTCAGAAGCCTTATGATATGTGGTCATTGATTGATCGCGGATAAAATCTGATGATAGAGAAAACAATAGACAGTTAAACTTTCGGCATTACCAAGTTCTGATGGGCGACAATAGTGTAATTATACAGAAACCCGACAGGCGAAGAAGAAAATATGAATATTGTTAAAGTAGAAATATAAGACGGAACTGGTTGAAGATGATAAGATGGCTTATCACCGAAAATGCGAAAAACATCCAGTCCCATAGCTTTGTCGAGTTCCTAACAAAAGGTAAAAACACGATTCAGTAGGCACACAAACAACATCAGCAAAAAGGAAAATAAGTCTCAGGTCTTGGTTTTCAAGTGGAAATAACATCACTGATATTCAATGCATCTGGGGAGCTATCGAGATCAGAGATAAATTTTTGAAGGTGTTCATCCTTCAAGGCTTCACAGACTGCATTGGAAGAAGCTGCATCAGAGAACATTGAGATATAAATGGTAGTGTGAAGCGAATTAACCAGATTTGGCATCAAGACAGCTTGTCTAAAGGTTCTCTGGCTCTAACATCATGTAGATAATGAGAACATTTTGATCATACAAGCTAGTTATCTTAAGCTGGAAGGCATTTAAGCTTCTACCATACAACTCAGTCTAATGTACATTGAGCCCCTGGGAATCAATTTACCTGATGTGGAAAAATGCTTTGGGACCTGACATAAAACTTCATGCAGACCAAATCTAGCTAAAAGCAATACAATCGGCCTACTATAAAATGCAAAAAATAATCTACCACAAGTCCACCACAATACCCTCGGAATATCCTTTTAACACATTACAACCTTTGAATCATCTATAACCATCATCAATATATTGAGCTCTAAGATATCTCCATGAGATTTCAGTATTTCTCCCATGGATACATTGAATTCTTATCGAAAGCAAAAGATCTACTGGCAATTCCAATTTATGCAGTCATTTTCATGACACGATATTTCCAAGTTAATTACAGATCTTGTGACAAAGATTTTCTTCATACATTTTGCATTTTATTGCACTTGGATATCTTGATTGGGTTGCTAAATATCAATGAGATACCAGTGCATAAATTATAATAAGGAGTGGATTCTTTTTCAAACATTTGCTCAAGTGACGTACTTCCTCCCACTTTAAGGAGGATTTTACGAAAGATATCCAAGCTACGATTAGATTAAAAATATCTACCAATAGCCTGCATTTGCATTATTTGTAGCACTTCACTTGGGTCATCAACTTCTAGTTTTCGTTCCACCTGAAATCCAGGATTAGCACCTAAAAGAAACAAAACAAACATCATTTGAATTTTGAAGGTCTCCAGGAAAAGAAAGGGGGATTTGATTAAGTTGTTGATATTAACACACCATGATGACAAAAAATTAATTTGCACGTATGAGAATGACATTTCATGAAACTAAGCTCTGAGTAGTGATTATCTCCACAAAACTCATCGTGAAGCAACATATCAAGCATGCAAATGTAAAACATGTTTCTTTGCCCAGGCTTTAAAATCATAAAGGCCCTCACTTGGTTAGATACAACCAAAAGCATTTGTTTTTAGAAGAAATGGTAGCTGTTAAAAGCCTTTATGAAGGTTCTTAAAAAAATGTTACTAGATGTCGAAGCTCGTAATATTAGCACATATGAAAAGGAAACATGAATAAGATTCAAATGTTGAAGCAGACTATTCACTAGGAAAACAAAACATTAAAAGACGACTTTCCTATCAGATCTTCTGAAAAACTTCAAATAAGCATATATCTAAAGATAAACATCAAACACTACTTTCGAATTTTTAGATCACCAGAAAACTTTCAGTTAATGAATACTTACCAAATCTTCCCAGGTGATTCTGGCTTGACATTGGGGGTCACTGCATTGTCAGTGGACTCTGGCTTTACACTAGTTGTTACAGCACTATCGATGGACCCTCAATTCACACTGTGGGATCCTGCATTATTCACAGACTTGCATTAGTTTTTAAATTTGGCCATTCTGGAACCACAGAGCAAAGGCCAACTTCAGCTACAAAACATAGGTAAAACCCCTTAGCTCTGTTAGTTTCTGTTAACCTGAGCTTGAGTGGAAATACACATTGGTTAAATTCGCAGTGGGTTTCCAATGACATAAAGCTCAGTATGGATTACTGAACAGACCAGAAAAGCAAAGTATTTTAAATTTTATTAAATTCACATCTGCGGGACCGGTTCTGGGCAAAGTGATTTTATTAAAAATTTGATTTTGGGGAGTTGATGACTGAAACTTTTGTTAACGTTAAGTTGATAATAAACAAAACTATTATACAATTGTTAATTTTTTTATGATTTTTAAATTTTTTACATAATTATAATTTTAAAAATATTTTTATAAATTCAAATAACAAATAGTAAATTTTCGGAATTTTCAAGATTTTTTTATACTTCAAATTTTTTAATATTCATTTTAAAATTATCATTAAAATATTATAAAAGTACCAAATGGAATGTATTAACTATAATTCAGAGATGAAATTGTATATTTACCCTTAAATTAATGCGGCTATTAATAAACAAAGTGACCAAAACCTTGTATTTCAATGGCAAAAGAATTATCACCAAAGTTCAATGACCATTTTAGTTTGACCTTGTTAGGCTTTGTTAGTATTCTGGTCTAATTATTATCTCAGACCCTTTAGTATGTTGAAATTATAATTTAAAATATAAATACACACAATAGAACCGGTGGACCAAAGCTGCAATTATTATGCCAATAACACCAGGCGAAATGGGGTTTCCAATTTCATGTCAATGGTTCAAAATTGACTTGGGGTCTTTTCCCGGGTTCTGTGGACATCGAAATTGGTGAAATCTTTCCAAGGTTGGATCGGTTCCAGGTGGGGCAAGGCAACCACCCTTCCACAGGATGTGGCCATCATTAGCAGAGAAATGAAACATTACACATTGACAGATGGAATAGTTGCTGGGATTAGCAATAGCAATTGCAAAAGAGCTTAGTTCAATTCTAGGCAGTTAACAAAAAAAAAAGTGTCGCCTCTTAACCATTTTCTGCTACTTAAAAGTGTGTCGATTAGAGAAAATCAGAAAACCTAGCATCCCCTGTTACCCAATCTCCAACTCTATTTATACATTTTCAAGTTGTTGATGACGATAATAATGTCCAAGGCAAGGCATAATCAAATGTTCCCTTTCCTTTCCTTGCAACTTTCTCTAGCTAAACAAATTGAACATAGCTAGTTTTCCCACCTGCTTAGATTATCCCCACCTTACTCTCCTCTATTTATAGCTTTTCCCTCCTCAACCTTGGACCTTTCATTTCTGTTCCTGCATTAAGCTCTGATTCAAACGTTATACATGAATCCAGAACATCAAGCAAACATCTAATGGCAGTTCAAACTTTAATATGCATATATGTGTATATATTAAAAAAACCGTATGCTAAAAGAAGACATACCTTCTGTTCTGTCCCGCTTTGACAAGGAAGTGGAATTTCTACATCACACTCATATCTAGCAGCAATGAAAAACCTTATCTCAGCATCCTACTTGACAGAGGGCAAGGAAAAAAAGTGATGGCAAATTGGAAAGATGAAATCCGAGTAGATTATAGTTACCCTTTGCTCTCTCCTTTCTCATGGATCTTAACAGATGGTGATGTTTCCACACCAAGGCTCCCCTTTGTTTCTAGAGTTCCATCTTTTGCTTCATTGAATTCATCCTCCTTGTTATTCGGATTTGAACCACCCATTACTATGGGCTCCTTTGAAAATAATAAATCATTTCCAAAGCAATTTTCCATTTCAAATTCTAACTGTTTGCAGTTGGCTGGTGGGGACTTTGGTTTTCTTTTATCATCTCCATTAACTCGTCCTCGTACTGATAAATCAAGAAATCCAATCTCTCTATGCTGACCAGCATCAAACAAATCCAAAGGAACACCTTGTCTTCCTGAATCTGGAGATAGGGCATGCTTGATTGATCCAGCCCCGATATTTGAGAATACTGGAGAATCAAAAGCGTTTGTTTGATTCAATGGTTGGCAAAAAGCAAACTTCTCGGATGTGAAACAGCTAAAAGGCAAACAGTGAATAGATTCACTGTGCTTAGGTGTATTAAAGCAAGATTTGACATTAAGATTCAGTTCAGGAACAGGAAAGGCACCAATAGGATCTTCAGCCCACAGCTGGGATCCTACAGATGGAAGGTTTGCCTGTGAGGTGCAATGGAAAGAACTGAAACCCAAATCTATATCAACTCCATTGCATCTTTCCTCAAGCAACCATTTCTGAGATAGTTCTATTCCCCCTTGGAGATAATAGCTTGCACGCTTGGTTGCTGTTGACTTGAGCGGAACTGGAGTCCTCATATATTTGCCAGATGGTTGCCCAAGATTATCTCTGTCTTCGCAACGTGTTTCCTTGGCAAAATCATTGACCAGATCATACTTCATTCTGGTCCTACCAAATGTACTACATATTCTTCTGCTCTGCCTAGGCATTAGATTTGGAGGTGAACTGTCTATCGTTTCACCCCTCACTGCAATTAAATATTTTAAATGATTGCTTTAGTTTCACAAGAGGAGCTTTTCATTAAAGACTACAAAATGACAATGAATTGTCAAAGCAATTTATGAAATCAAACGTAACCTGCGCTAGAAGAGCATGATTCTTCACTGCTAAAGCTTGAGGGAGGGAGAGAGAGAGGAAACATGTAAGTTAAAGTAGTACCTTCCAACCAAATCACCTTGCAACAAAAAGTTGCTATAATTTACCTCAGCAAGCTCAAGCTATCCTTTACATCTTCAGTCCCAAAAAAAGGCCAACCTGGTTGGGCTGGCAAATCTGTTACATCATAATTCGTTTGAATTGGGTTATACCTGCCACTATATCAAAGCAACCGTTCTATTTAGAAAATTAAATAAAAAGAAGGCCAATTTCCCAAGTACCTTGGAGGGAAATTTCATACCTTTCCCCAATTAAAGTTGTCAAATCATGACCAACTTTTGATGATAAATGCTTTGGAGAAGGATCTGATTGTGGAAAAAGAGAAAGAATTAGAGGTGGATGGAAAACATTCTTAATCACAATTCTAATCATAGATGCATCAAGTAAATAATAATAACATGAAAGAAATAAGGCAACCACACTTTCACATTTAACTCCTCCCCCTTGGAAGTAACTTGAGCCAACAATCATCCCAAGAATCTGGAGATTTCCCCCACAGAAAATTCTCAGTAAGTGAAATAGAGCACTCCAAATTCTTAAAAGACAAAGGGATGACGCCATATCATAATTTGTGTTCAAAGTTAGCATATGCAGCAAAAAACCAATAACAAAGCAATAATTAAAAACTATTTTGTCCTGTTAATATTAAATAAAAAGTGTTGAGTTAAACTATTCCATAAATTGAATGAGAAATAGCACCTAAACTATTCAAATTTGTTGCTTTGACACCCCTGCATAGATGTAATGAATTCATCAAAAAGAAAAGGTATACTCCTATCTCTCAGAACAAGGAAATATTCACTGTTGATTTCTAACCTTTTCCTCAGCATGTAATGCCCTTCAAAAGCATTATCTGGTATCTCACCATTTTCATAATCCAAAAAATCTCCAGAATTACCATCTATTTTGTGTGGCCAGTATTTCCAAGAAATGTCATCTTCCCTTTCATGGGGAAAGCCATCATCTAGGTAGCTAACTTTAGCTGACAAACATATAAGAAAAAAAAGAAATGACATGTTGCACCAGAGAAGCCTCCACAGTATAATGATGTCTAAATATGAGAAAAGCTTAGTGAAAAAAAGAACTAGTTCAAAATGGTACTTATTGACACAGACAACAAGAATGATAGTCTGCTGCAAGAGATATTCACTATGACTAACATAAAATCTATGTTTGAAACAATAAGTGAAGATAGGCAAAAGAATTTCTGAATATCTTAATCACAAGTTGGTGCAATGTGTAAAATGAACAATAAGAATTGTGATTCATGAAAAAAAAAAAAAACACCGACTAAAGCTGAGACTCACCATCCCATATATCTTCCCTTCCTATGTTGTAGGAAATGTCAGTGTCACCAAAAGAGCACTTGCTATTTCTGTAATGGCTGTCAAGTTGCATGTCATCAGAAAAAGTGGAGAGGTTTGGCTTCCAATTGCCATGTGAATCAGTTATATCGACTGAGAACTGCGAAGGACTGCTACCAAGAGGAACATCCATGTCCTGCATCATAAACTTGAGTTTAATTTTAAGGAGAATATAACACATTCAATTTGCAAAAAGAAGCAAATGAAGAAAAAGTGAGCATTTCATTTGATAGTCCGATCCCATCATTTAAGGTTAAACAACATTAAGATGCACAATCACAAACATGATATTCTTGGGAGGCTAATGTTGTAAATGAAAGAGGTTTAATGTGAACGTTATTTTTCAAGGAAAAGATTAATTTAGAGGAAGCATAGAAATAAGAAACTGAGTATCAATTTGTTCTCTCACCACTTCTAGTTCACTATCATTTAGCACAAAGTTAGAACCCTTCAATGAGTTTAGTTGCCTTGAAAAGTTCCAGGCTAATGAGCAATCATCAGAAGAGATTCTACAATAGCAGAAAGTTAAGATATGTTTAGATAAAATTTTACCACTCCTTAATTCTATAACTTTTAGTTTATCAGGAAATACATCATATAAACTTTGTTCAAACAAACAATTAGCACTCAGCTGCCGAAGAACGTGTCAGTCTCATGGAATCTAAAATATATAAGCTGTGTGATAGACCGAAGTAAGTTGAACATAGTCCACAAGAAGATAAAAAAGAATAGAAGATAGTAAGAAATGAGAACCTAAGACTACAAATCTCTCAGTAGTTTTCACTCTTGAGTGGTTGTACAAAAACTTCGAACTGTTTAGCTTCATGCCATGAAAAGAACTTAACTATTTACTGCTTAGAGGGCCAAATGAAATAAAGAAATCTTCCCAGGAGGTTTATCAACGACACCTTTTCAGGGAAAAAAAAATTGTAAGAATGATAGAAGGATATTCTCAGGCACACCTTAAATACATCCTACACCAGTTAAATGTGTCATATCAGTTATATAAGTAAAATTTCACTTTACCAGTCCATACCTCAACATACAATTAACTTTGAAGTGTAACCAGATTTTCTTACACATCATATCACACCTATCAAAAATAATTCCAGGTTGGTGATAAACATATTTATTTTCTTTGGAAATCTCATATTCCCTTCTTTTATGATGTAGGTAAACCACAAATTTGAATTTAGAGAATCAATTAATTGCTGCTTGCAAATAGAAGTACCATTTTAAATGGAAAATAGATTCATGAAGTATGCACTAACTGGTATTAGGACAACTATCTAGCGAGTGAATAGGGAATATGAGAGATCTTGCAGATTATCCATTACCTGCCCCCTTGCTTTGGTGAGTGCAATGGAGTCTTTGTTCTCATCTTACCTAAACCTGATAAACCAGAATAAATTTGGGTAATACCATGTTATTAGGATGTTGAAATTTGAAAACCAATATCACTGCATCAGTATCTTGATAACATAGAAAACAAGTAATTAATCAAAGTTGAGATACCTTCTTTAGCGATGCACTAGCAGGTTAATTAGAGCCTAAATGGGTAAGGATAACTGTAATTCCTACTCTAGACGCTAGCCACTTTCTTTGCTACTATTCTATTTAGAAGTTATCCACTTATCTTCTGGCGATTCCTACCGTGTCCAATTTTTGGCTTACTGTGGTTCTTTTATTTATATTTACAGGTAGACCTGTCCATGGGCCGGGCCGGGCCCAGAAAAGATTTCGGCCCAGCTCTTAGGCACGGGCCCGGCCCGGCCCGAAATATGTGCCTAAAAGTTTGCCCAGGCCCGGACCGGGAAAAAATTAATAAGCCCGAGCCCGGCCCGGCCCGATTTTTAATAAACACAAAAATATTTTTAAAGTATTTTAAAATTAAAAAATAAAAATAAAAATATATATTTATTATATTCGGGCCGGGCCAGGCCGGGCTCAGGCCAAAAAAGTTGAGCCCGAGCCCGGCCCATTTTTAAAACGGGCCTCGTTTTTTTGCCCAAACCCATATTTCGGGCCTATATTTTTACCCGAACCCTCCCATATTTCAGGCGGGCCATCAGGCCGGGCCGGGCCGCCCGGCCCATGGACAGGTCTATTTACAGGCAATCGTAAAATTAACTCTTCGTTTCAAACAACGATAAATTTCAAATAAAAAGAGGAAACTTCATGAAAAACAGTTGTTTATGTAAGTTTGCTTATAGTTTCTTTGGAAAATCGACTTCTGCATGACCTACTGCCTTAATGACTCCCTCCATTGTTAATGTATCATACCTTCAACTGAAAAAGCAACATGAGCTTCATGAACCAGACTTCTTTCTGAACCCACCTCTGATTCATCATTAATAAGCATGTCGAAAACAGATAATTCTGGAAAAGTAAATGATGGAGAAAAAATTTGAAGAGAACTATATATTTAGTTAAAAACATCAAGAAAAAAGAATCCTAATAGTATGCCGGAGTTACATATTGCAATAAGAAAATAATATACTTTTTTGGCTAGCTACAATCCTGTCAGGACATATGGAAATTGTAAACCAAATTAGTTGAGATCTTGTATATAACCAATAGTCCAACATTACAACTTACGATTCTCAGTGGCTGCATTCCAGAGATCCAAACTATCATTGGAAGCATTTAAATCATGATTATCATGATCGCTAAATGAAATCCTGTGCAGCAAAACAAGCATTAGCTTTTCACAGTGTCAGCAAGCGTTCTTGATGATTTGAGAAAGTAGTCTCCATTTTAGTCAATGTACAATTATTATGTCAAAATATTACATTGCTTAAGCTTTCTTTATTTTTTTGGTAAAAGCAGACGCAATAGTAATTGAACATTAACATCAAGTTGTTAATATAAATAATTGTAGCTATGTTTAAATTTTTGCAGGTTTGTCTGCCTAGCACCACCTAAATCAAAAGAGATTTGATGTTTATGTGTAATAGAGGATATTTTTAGTTACACAAATATGATTTCAGTGCGACATAAAGTATTGACCTACTTTGGGCATTGTAACTCTCCTTGATAGCTTGATGGTGGAGCACCTGCACCAGCAAATGGCATTTTGCACTGAAACCCCATGGATTCCAGAGAAGTTACACCCTAGTTCACAAAGTTATGCACAGAGATATTAACAGATACCTGCTTCCTTGATTTTAACAGAATAAGAAGGGGTACTGAACTTGTAATGATCTTCGCTGGATCCTCTGGCATTTGATACTTAATTGTCGAAGGACCAGACTTACAATGACTTCCTACTTGGTTAAAAACAAAGAATACAAAGAATACAAGGGAGAAAAACCAAGGCTGGTCAAAATTTGAACAACAGCATAAAATGCAACACGCCATCCATGTATCAAAAAGTAGTGATCTCTAGTGAGGCACTTCCTATGACTAGCACATAGTAGCCCTTATACATATGTCTACGAATATTGAGATAGATATAGTTCCCTGGTAAAAACACATTAGCATGTCCTTTCAAATTTTCACATGATGCATTAGTAGAGAAACCTACATATCGAATAAAGCACTGAAAACATACCACTAAAGAAATGAACGGGTGACTCAGACATGAAAATAAGATTGAAGATAATTTCAAGAGACATACAAAAATATTGCTAAATTCCTGTTGCTAAAGAGCAGAGCATGGAGGTCATAGATGCAGGTGATTATCAGCTTGACATTTCAAGCGATCTTATTTGGGTTGCCTAAATCAGTTGTCCGGTAAAAGAAATTTAGGACACTTACTGCTGGGATAACACTTGCCGACAGCAGAAAAAGTTGAGAGGTTTAGCAAGCTGAGGATATCCAGAGATCGACATTCCTTTTGATGTCGTCCAGCTATGCTAGTTTCATCAGCATGGTCCTCATAACCTGTTGTCTTTTCTTGTTGTTTCCTTTGTTCAAAGTATTGCCTTTGCCTTGACAATAACAAGAAAAAGGAAAGCATCAAGTAGGAAATAATTTCCACAAAAGTAGGTGGCAATTTATTGGATTTTATGTTACAGTGCTTGACAGGTAGGAAAATGATTGATGAGTAACAAATAATAGTAAAAATAGAGTAAGGTTGTGTACCTGTTGTGTGTAGATTTCCTTGACTGAGATTGTGGAGAGACAGGACAGCATGCACAAAAGTATTTGTATTATTTGTAGATACCCAATGGCAGTTGAAAATGAGATTGCCATAGTCATAGTCATAGTCATAGTAATACTCTAAAAGTAGCAGTGTAGTTTGTTTATCACTATGCGATAATACAAATGTGGCAGAATATAATATTATATATAATTGAATAAAGCAGGAAAGTAGTAGTGAAATGTTGGGGAGAGATGTGTGGGAGTAGAAATTAACTTATAGCAAGTAGTGCGCTTGGTTGGGTTGGGATGGGATGGTGGCACAAAAATACTAAATGTTCATGTAAATAGTTATAAAAGTACTAACCTAGGGAGCAAAATTGTGAAGAGTGTAGCAAGCAACAAGTAAAAACCTCTGAGTGAATGAGTGAGTCTAGTCAAAAAGTGAAATTCAGATTAGGTAACGCTTACAATCGTGACTTTCCGTCTTGATCCCCCCATCCACTGCAGCGTTGTTCGCTCCCTCTCTACAAATACTTGAAAATCTTGAATACAATGCAACAGAATAGCTGAGATCCAGAGAGAGCAAATAAGCCTACAATTTTGATTAAGCTCTAAAACCTAAGATAGATTTTCAATCAAATTAATGAAGGAATGCAAACATTGAGACTTGAGAGTAAGAGCAGGAGACATAATCCGTTGTTAGTACAGGGAGAAAAGAACATTAATAAACTTTGGTATGTATAAATCAATCAATTGTTTGTTCGTTCAATGTTAAAATGAAGGATCTTATTATTCTTTCCAGATATGATAGTGTTAGCAATAATGATAGTGGTAGTAAATGAGAAATTGGCTGTCAGTTAGTTTGAAAATCTGGCAACTCTAAGTGGCAGTAACAGAGTCAGAGACTGGAAAGGAAGAGAATGAAATCCATCCAAGGCAAGGCAAGGCAGCTGAGCTGAGGAAATCAAATGTGATGGATTGGAGCTGGCAGGATGAAGGGTCCAAAAGCTTTTTAGTCAATTCAAATGCCGAATGAGTGAGTTGTAGGGGTGAGCGAGTCGGTTATTTGTATGTAACCGACTTAACTGACATTAACCTAAGATAACCAACCCGCCTTGGAGTGCCATATCCAACCTAACTGAACCGACTTAACTTCGGTTGGTTCGTTCAGTTAACCAACTTTTTTCAGGATATGGCATTTTTTACTGTACAATGTGAATTTTTATAGCAAATAAAAATTAGCTACTGGGAACCGAATATTTGGATATAAATTTTTAATTACAATACAATTACCAAGTTTATTGCTCTAACATTTATGTCAAAAATGAAATGCTGGAAAGTTTTGAGGAAAAATTCGCCCAGGAACTCAATAACAAGTAGCGGACGCCAAGAACTGAAGGACCATAACAGCACAAATAGGAAGTTGTATGTATATATAGCATCATCTGTGTCCGCAAATGGCTGAAATGGTTGCAATTAGATGATTTTAGAAATTAGAATAAATCAAATTTCATAAACAGAGTATGAATTAGTGAGGAGTTTTAATAAGAAAGAGTAACAACAAATTGAAGAAAAGTAACTAAACAAAAGTTTAAAAAATGAGAAGTTTTATTTATTTTAATCTATGAAAGCTTTGAAAACTTTTTTAAAAAAGATTACCAACAAAAATTAAGTGGTAATCAATCAAGAAATACCTTACTGAATCTGAAAGAGGGAGGTCGAATGGTGAGGTGAGGTGCCCCGGCTTGTAGAATGAGGGAGGCTATACGGTGTGAGTCTGTGAGATGAACGACGGTTGGGCGGTCGGGGAGAACTAACGGAGGTGTCACCGCTTGAGAAGAAACTGGAAAAAAATGCTATTGAAACTGTCGTTTTGGGTGGGGTGGGGGATTTATATTTTCATTTGGATTATATTATAATGATTCATGATTTATTGTTATATCTATTTAATTTAGTTTAAATTGCTGGGTTTAGGTTTTTAAATTTAGAGTTAAATCTATTTAATTTGTTGGGTTCTCATTTAATTTTATTGGGCTGTATTAAATATAAATATTTGGCCTTGACCTATTATTGGGTTGGGTTAAGTATAAAATATAAATATATTTAAAATGTTTTTTAACTATTAAGTCAATTGGTTGGATTATAGATTTTAATAACTGATAACCAATCTCTCAAACCAATTTAATTAAACTCAAAATTGATTAAATTAATTATAATCGAAAATTGTTGTCCTCTAATTAATTGTCATTCCCACAAGCCCATTTAAAATTGTGGGAGGGAATTAGGGAATAATAATCAGTCTATTACTGTGATTTGATTTGACTGATGAGATCCTAGCATGGACCATCACCATACACAATTTCTCATCCAGCCAATCCAATCTATATGCTACTAGGATGTTCTGCCGACCATGCACTATTTTAATTGTATTAAGTAATTAGTTATGAAAATTTTATTAAAATACTCCGCGACTGTACAACGGGTAAAAGACTCTGGTATAAGTTGCTGAATCCGAGTGATTTTGATATTTTATTTGCTAGCTTGGTCATACGATAACCTCTGGACTAGTACTGTCTATAATGGTAGTGGTGTATATTGGAATGTATTCTTTGCGTCTTTTATTTGACAGGCATGGAAGTGAAGAAAGTATTCCGGCGAAACACTTTTCTGGTCGCACGGATAACAAAGATGTAACTCGGGCGAAAAGACTGGAATTGAGCTGACTAATGGTACAGTCCCTACCATTTCAGGCATTAGTTCTGTTGGGGTGTCATACGTGACTCCAATGCCGACTAGTTGTTAGGCAGAACTTTCGGTAGTGTTGGAAGGTTTGCAGTTTGACTGGTCTCTGGTATATGTTGACAAAGTCACTGTAGTGAGCTTATTAAATGATCATGAGGCTTGCTCAAGTTAACTAGCCTTGGTGAGAGCTATTTCCTTTGTATAATATGACAGCTGATTAGATGGCGAAAGTGAGAATGAGAATTGATAATGGTACTCTTATCTATGCTCCTATGCATTAGGATGTTAAAAATAGCTTTGAGATAGATCTTTATAGTACTTCTTTTAGGAAGTAGATTTTAATTTAATGTAGAGTTATTCACTAATTCCATTAAAAAATATTTATTAATCATTTTAAAATTTGATTTTTAAGTATTTTTTAGTTGACTTGTAATACTTAAAACACTTAGTATTAATATCTATAATATATATATATTAGAATTTTGAGTTACTATCATTCATCCATCAAAATTTTAATTAAGTGATAATATCTATCCATCATTACACTTAAATATATATTTTTTTGAAGAGAAATTCATTCAATGAATAAGATTATACAATTCCGAGGAATAACAAACACACGTTATACGCGCTAAAGGACAAGCTTCATTAACACAACAAAAGCTTCAAATTCAACATCAATAAAATATTATGGCACGTTGATAATCGGTTCTGTCACAACTCAGGCACAACATATCAAGAGTGATTGCAAGTATTTAATACAATAAGAAAATCAACCTCAGATGGTCTAAATCAGCGAGTATGAATCAACAAAAGAACTAAGCATCTATCAAACTAGAGGAGAAGACGACAAAATTAACCCTAAAATTACTCACACAAGTAAGACTATCGGTGGTGTTTCATCATTGATAGGTACCATCATCTTGTGAATACAATAAAAATACCGACAAAATATATCTATAAACTGAAAAGCGAGAAGAGGAATGATGGGTATGGAGTGACAAAGGATTGATGGAAACGAGAAGATACCCACATATTTGCCAGTGAAACTTAAAGAAGCTCTAATTGGGATGGATCAAATATTCCCGAGTAAGGGTGAGTTTGGATTGACAATTTAGTACGATGCGGTGCTTTTAGCTTACTTTTTATTAAAACTCATCATCAAATCTCTTATTACTGTTTCTCTACGTCACTCTTTGCTCATGTTGAGCACCTTTCATTACAAAAAAAAAAAAGAAGAAAAAAAAACCTACGCGGACGACCGCGGACCATCCATTCTTATTACTAGATGATTTATTAAAAACTGAGCAACACCCATCTCGGTTAGGAGAGACACCCAACATCAATAATAAAGTCTTCTCCTCCCTTCTCTGACCTCCCCGCCAACATCCCCCCCTCCCCCACCTTTCCTTTCTCTGTAAGTAACCAAGTATCTTCTCATTTTACCTTTGTTTGTTTGTAAAGGTAAGGCCGTCTCTGTCTGCTAGCAATTTGCATTGTGTGTTGCCTGCCTTTCTTTTTCATTTCAAAGTCTCTGTTACCGTTTTCATCTCTTTTATCGAAAAATTTTAAGGACATTGTTGGATATTTCTTTTTAATTTCCATTTTCTCATCCATTTCATATGCTTGTTGCCAAACCGTTGTTCAATTTACTTGGTTGAGTTACTAGTATGATGTTCTTATATATACCCTATGGTAATTATTAGTTTTGAACAGGACTTTGCAACTGTTGTTTTCTGATAGATAGGTTTGCACATGTCTTTGATTCAATTTCGTCTTACCCTGTCTTTCTCTACCAGCAGTATGGCGGATTTGCCCTCCTTTTCAACTAAAGAATTTTATTGGCTAGCATCATGCTTTTGTGGCATCATCACCTGCAAACTGGTAAGTAGTCCAATATGCTTTTGCTTTCATCAACGACATTTTTGGTGGATTGGAATTTTTTTCAGCTCTTTCTTCTTCGTAGATATCGGTCAAATTCAATGGCTTTAATTAATCTTCGTTTTCTTTTCCATCTTTTATAAATTCAATACACTCTAATCTTGGCACTCGGTAAAACATCCTCAGCCTTCTCTAGTTCGTGTTACTTAAATTTTTTTTCCTAAATCTTGTTGATAGATTAGCTTCATAGGTAGCTTTTTTTTCTGGCAATGGTAATAGTTATGGTTGTATAAAATTGCTTAGAATCTTATTCGGCCAGTTTCTACCATTTGTTTTTATCCAGAATTTAGGAATAGGATTTGAAATTGGGAATTAAGAAAAAGAGAATGGCTGTGAATAGTACCTTAAAACAGAGAGGAAGAATAGGTTGGTTGAGAAAAAAATGGTTTGGCACCAACAATGATGCAACTAAATTGTGCCGACGCTCATAAAAGACCTGCCTTCCCGAGATTCTAACCTCAAATGAATCATAAAAAGGTTTGGGAAACTTAGGATAAGACAGCTTCACGCTGACCACCAAAAGACCCTGGTAGTGGTTCCACTTTTGAACCTGTATCTTTGAATTTTGGGTCAAAGTTATCCATATCTACATTTGCTGTCCATTATCTAGTTGGAGTAGTTTATTAGGTTTGCTCTAAGTTGCCAAAGTTTGTGGACTATTTAGGGAAATTATCAAAATCGATTGAAATTAGATTTAAACCACTTTATCTTAGGTTAATCTATTTAGGTCTGCCTAGAACTGCAGTATTAGATTTGTCATCAGTATGATGGAATTCACATTTCACCTTTAGATTACAGAATGTATATATTTATCTAATTTCTGATACTCATATTCAGAGTTCAGACATTCTTACACTGGGAGTATTTGAACTTTCCAAACAAAAGAATCATGCATTGGAAACATAATACAATTCTATCATTAAATATCATAAGTTGGCTTTAGCTTTAGAAGTAAATTGAGTAGCTGGATAATAATTTCTTTCTTTCTTTCTTTTTTATATAGGAAAGGTAATTTCCCTTCTCTTTTTGGGTCTATTTGTTGGTATTTTTTATAGTTGAAATGTTTTAGAGATTAATGGAATGTATGAGTTATATGTCTTTTTTAACTACGTTACCAAGACTCTTCATTTTTTTCTAAAATATGATGATCTAAATATATGGAAAAACTTTAAAAGATTCAGTATATCCATGTTGGACGCATCCTTGTATTGCATCTGACACTAACCCTCGATTCTAAGTAACAGCCTTTTAATACTGTTTTTGAGATAGTCTCTCTCCCTCTATTTAAGTTCTAAATATGTGCGATATTATTCTTGCAGGTCTATGATATAACAGGTTTTATCAGCCCTTTTTGTTTCAAAGGATATGGAAAACTAAGTGATAAAGAAAAAATGGAATGGAACAATCGGTGCAATTTTGTCCTATGTTCTTTTCTTCTTTTTCCTTTTTCTTGTATAAATATTTGTTCAAAATATAATCTACTTTCCTAAATTTCTTTGCAATATTGATCTAGATAGCCTTATCTTGTACAGGGGATTTTCAACTTTCCATGCTTTAATTGCAGCATGGGCTTCTCTCTACCTCCTACTATTCTCAGATCTTTTTGACGAGGATTCCAGTAATGACTTGATTGTTAATAGAAGCTCTATTATATCGAACATGTTCTTAGGGGTAAGCTACAATTTTATCAATATGTGAACTGATTGCCTGGTTTTATTCTTTTCCTTTGATTAACACAGCCTCGGGAGTTCAAATTAGTCTATAAGATGCACTAATATTTGGACTATCAATTTCTATAATTTAATGGTATGTGGTTTGTAAAATATGTTTAATGCTGCTTTACAATTTGCTAAACTTTGATAATGATGACTTTCTTTTCCTTCAATTTTGCCTGTAACTTGCTTGGTATTATTTGTTGATGGTTAACTTGAAACATATTTCTTATTGTTTTTCCTAATCATTCTCTTGTACAGTTCTCTATTGGTTATTTTCTATCAGACTTGGCAATGGTGTTTTGGCATTTCCCAGCTTTAGGAGGTCTGGAGTATGTAAGTAGAGAATCATGCCCGATGTTATTTATATTATTGTTTTGTAAGGTTATATTACTGCTCTGAATTGGTCCCAGTTCCCAGAAGCAAATTAATTTAAAGCATCTGCTTAACCAATAATTGTGTTTCTTCAAATAAGCTTTTGGTGTTTTGCTGCTCTCTCCTTGAAATATTGGATCAACTGACATGTTCGTTTTGAAATTGGATGCTTAGGATTTGTTTGGCCTAGATCTTTTATAAAAATCTGTTGTTCAAGTAGATCTCTTCTAGTGCTGTAGAAGATAAAATACTTAACGTAAACTATATAATAATATACATTTTTCTAATAAATGAAAAATATGAAAAAAAAAACCTAAACTTTATTAAACCAAGGTTTTTTTTGATACAATATAAGAATGTGGCAACGAGGTCGGAGGCAGTTCACTCAATGGGCCAAGAGTTGTATGTGGTTTAGGGAGGAAAGATTGGAAGAAGTTTAGTTGAGAGAGAGAAGTGGTAGTAGATAGATTGGTCCCCTCTTGTTATGAGGTTTGAGGGGAGTATTTAAGGGGAACACTTATAAGCCATGTGTCCTTTTTTTATTGGTGGGCTTGTTATTCAAAGTGGGTGCCTTATTAGGGTGGCTATGTGATTTGATGTAACAAGGATAAAGAGTAGTGACAACAGAGTGATTTAGCTTGGCATGACGTGGCTTTGGGCAGAGGGTGGTGATTGGCAGGGTTATTCTGTTTGGTGGAGTTTTCCCAATTGTTGAGGTCTGGCGAAGGTATGTTAAGTGAGGATATGTGTAACAATTGCCCTCAGTTGAAGGGAAGGTTATAAAGTAACCTTACCTGAGACAAAAAGCATTAGTGAAGTTTCTATGTTGGGGGCAAGTTCTGTGTGGAAAATTTTCAGCCTATTTTGTTTCGTAAAATTTGAGGAAATTTTTGCGAAGTTTATAATTTGATTGTTCTTATGAAATTCGCACAAGGCCTTGAAGGCAAAGTGTAAACATTCAAAGTATGAATGCATGAAGCCTTGGAGGCAAAGTATAAATGTGCAAGGTGTTCTTGGAAACGCTATTTACCTAAAAAGGTTAAATGTGCCTGAAGAGGCTTTGTTTTTGAAAAGTTTAGTTGTTTGAGAAGTTGAAGTATGCCTTGAAGGCTAAGTGTCTTGGAAGACGAAGCATGCCTTGAAGGCTGTGTCTAAGAATAGCAAGCATGTCTCGTAGGTTAAGTGTTTGAGAAGTAGAAGTATGCATTAAAAGCTGAGTTCCTGGAAATTTGTGCTTGAACGTCGCACAATATTTTTCCCTGAAAAACATGTAATTACTTATATAATTGTACCTTCATTGAGGTATGCCTGAAAAGGTTGAAAGGTACTCGCCAATGGAGTATGCTCATGATATTTATCCCTGCAAAGCTTGAGGAATGTCAGTAATTATTTATAATATGCATAAGTTATACAATGCTTATCCTTTAGCTAGGTATGCATGGAAGTGAGCTTGGCATATGTGGCCTTGGGCGGAGCATGGTATTTGGCGGGTTTGTTTTGTTTGGTGGGGTTGTCCCAAACTCCCAATTGTAGAGGTCTGGCGAGGTATGTTAAGCAAGAGATGTGTAATAGGTTTATATGCTGCCGGTGAACTATGTTGTGACACATTATTAATTAACAAATAATCAATTTTATAATGATTTTAAAATAAATATAGTATCTTTTTAATAGCTGACTTCATGTGGTTCCATGCTAGTGTATAGCTTTGTTTGAAAGCCAAAATGGCCTTTCCACATAATCTAAAAAATTTTAAATCTGAGAGCCGCACACAATGCTTATGCTTTTTCCGTAGAAAAGCTCTCCCTGAAGCTAGCCAAACACCCTCTAAGTGGTTCATTTTGTTGATTTCCTATCTCTGTCAGGTCTTGCACCATGGGCTATCCATGTTTTCAATTTCTCTCTCCCTCATGAGCAGTCAAGGGCAGATTTACATATTAATGGTTCTCTTTTCAGAGAGCACAACACCTTTTGTAAATATAAGATGGTTAGTTAACAATTTAAAATTTGTTAAATCTTTCTTCTCGCTTGTTCATCAACATTGTCTCACTACTATGCCTGCAATTCCAGGTACTTGGATGTTGCTGGTCGGAAAAGCTCTACCATTTATATCTACAATGGCATTGCATTGTTCTTTGGGTGGTTGGTACTGATGCACATACCTCAAATCTTGGATCTTTCCTATTGTCGTATTGTTAATTTTCTGCATTCTGTGCTCCATGTTGGTCCATTAACATTAAAGATAGGAATGAGAAACATTGGCAGGAAGCACTTTGCTTATATAAATTAAAGGGTGTGTTTTATAAATAAGAATATGCAAAACTTGCTAAAAGTGTAAGGATCCCTCTGCATCCATTTAGCTCATCTAATGACATGGCTTCAGTCCTTGGATGAATCATCAATCTTTCTACCCTATCACTTTTTGCCCCAACCCCTTAATATAAAATTCTTGACTTGCTTTTCGTAAAAAATGAAAAATATTGACTTTATCTTTGGATGAATCATCAATCTTTCTTTTGTCCGGGAAAAAAAAAAGGAAAAAGGAATCATCAATCTCTGGTAGCAGATGTCTTATGACATTGTTGATATTCTGCTTGCTTTCTCTTCCATTTTATTGATATCACTCGACTGACAGGCAGACATGACATCTACTTGTGATGATTTTAGATTGCAAGGATTTTTCTGTTCATCTATTTTTTTGCCCACATGTTTAACCACTTTGATGAGGTGAGTGTTCGAGTACATGAGCTTATATATTTACTTAAAAATGTTTCCTTTTTCATTTATTTATTTGTTCGTTGATTTTTACTAGGCTGTTATACCCCAAACATTTTTTTATTTGATTAGTGAATTGATGAATAAAACAGGTCAAGAAGATATTTCCGTTGGGGTTCTACAGCTTGCTCACTGTACCTCCGGTGCTGGGGTTGATGAATGTGGTATGGTTTTGGAAGATCGTGAAGGGATTGATTAAAACAATTTCAAAAGCAAGACACAGAGAATAATAACAATCCGAATTAATATTTGTTTTCTGTGTAATGTTAAAAATTGAAGAAAATCCAATTAATATTTGTCTATTGTGTGAAATTATAAAATAATATGGATAATTGTGAAACACTGAAACGTGGCGCCGACCGGTTAGAAATATGGCAATGTCCATGTTTTCCTCAATTTTTTTCTAGACCACTATGGAGCGGTACAGAAGTCAATTTTGTATTGTTGCGTCTATTTATTAGGGTAAATTAAATGGAAAAGCCAATTTTAAAAAATATTTTGGGATTTAGAGGATAAATTATAATAATAATCACTTTTATTTGCTTCAAATTATATTTTAGTCACTTATGTTAGAAATGTTATGTTTTAATTACTTATATTATCGTTTTGTTACGAAATGATCATTTTACTGTTAAGCTCAGTTATCTCTCTAATAGTGATTTTACATGGCAGTTTAAATGGGTTTTAAATGTCAATTTGAATATCTTACGTGGCAGTTCAAAATAAATTATTAAAAATCTATTTTCATTCTAACAATTGGACATCTAAGTTGGCATTTAAAACTCATTTGGATAGTTACATAGAATTGCTGTTAGGGAGATAATGGATTTTAACTGTAGAGTGATCACTTCGTAATAAAACGATAGCGAAAGTGATTAAACATTTTAAACATAAGTAACTAAAATGTAATATAACGCAATTAAAAATGATTATTTTAATAGTTTATCCTTTTTTAAAATACATAAAAATTGTTTAAATCTCTAATTTTTTAAAAAAAATTGGTCTTTTCTTTTAATTTACCAGATCTATTATTTAGTTTTTATATTTTATTTGGTATTTTTGAGTTAACAGATTTAATTAAAAATGTATTTTTTAATTCTTTTTCTAATGTTTGATTAAATAAAAAAATTAGAATTTAAAATTATAAATAAATCAATATTTTTTTATAAGAAATAAAAATCATGGCAAGGAGAAAAAATTGGTATACATATGGTTCTCATAATTCAAAAAAAAATTGATCAAATAAATTATTAATATATCATTTGATATTCAAATTTGATGTTTTTTCCCTAATATGGTGTATTAATTTTTTTGTCTAATTTGGTATTGTATTTAACAAAACTTATATATTTTAGTACTTAAATGTAATTATGTCAAATTTTAAAATTTCTTTGATGAAATTTATTTATTAATATTATTATGTTTGAATTTTTTTATAATTTAATTAATAGAATAAATTTAGGGTTAATTATAAGTTTTTTCAATTGTGTTTAATTGTCAAATATAATGATGTGATTTAATTTAAATTTAGAGTTAGATTTGATAAAAGTCACTTGTTAATTATGAATTTTCATCCATTTAGCATTAAAACCTGAATTAAATGTTAAAAAGGGTAACATTATTATCTTTGATATTATATCAATTTAAACAAAAAAAATATATAAATAGCATATTAAAAAAGTTAATCAGCTCGGGAATAAAAAAACCTTTCCTTTCTCTCTGTTGACCCTGTAAGTAAGCGTGTTCGCATTTTACCTATGGATTTCTCTCTCTTTGTTGACCCTGTAAGCAACCAAGTGTCTACTCATTTTACCTATGGATGTGCTCGTAAAGGTAAGACTACTCCCCCTCTCTCTCTCATCTCTTTTATTGAGAGGACATTGTTGGATATTTCTTTTTATTTGCCATTTTCTCATCCATTTCTTACGCTTGTTGTTAAACCGTTGCTCATGACTTATTCAACAGGATTTTGCACCCTGTTCGGTGGGTGGGATCAAAACTTGGGCACCCAAATACACTTATTTTCTAATTGACCATAGGGCATATTATTATAATAGGGAAAAAAAGAGAAGGTTTTTTTTACTTTCTTTTTTATTGAAAGAAAAAGTTAGATCTGTTTGTTCCTAGGAGCTTACGACCAGCAAATGAAGAGCCTCACTTCATCATCTCATCTGATTCAAAACTGAATCACTCAAACTACCAACACAAGAGACACACGCATATACGTACATACATAGGCATATTTAAAAAATACGTACACACTACATTTTTAATTTGAGTAAGACATATATTGAAGCATGTGGAGGAGGTTGTCGTGGCGCGAGGCTTTGAAGCAGGGTGTGTCTGCGGCCGTTGGCAGGAGACTTCCGCCTCCTCCGCCGAACCCGCTGCTGTTGGGTGGAGTGACATTGGGAACCAATTTAGTATTCCGCGGTACAAAAATTAGGTTTTCTTCTTCATCTTGTGATGCCAATGCAACCTCTGATTCCAAAAAGGCAGGAGCAGGAGTGGACAGCGTAACATTCGGGGAGGCCAAGAAGCTGATGAGGCTTGTCAATGTGGAATCACTCAAGACCAAGCTAGAGATTGAAGGCAAAGAGGTGATCGGCTACTCGGAGTTGTTAAAGGCTTGCGAGAGCATGGGCATTGCGAGATCTCTGGACGAGGCCATCGCTTTTGCACGTGTTCTCGATGAGGCAGGCGTCGTACTTCTGTTCCGCGACAAGGTTTATCTTCATCCTGATAAGGTGCCCTCCCACTTTTGACCTGTACTTTCTTGTATTATCTGTCTCTTTATATTAACGCATTTCCTTTCCTCCCCCTTCTGATCCAATTTGTGATTCTTGATTGATAATCGAGTGAAAAATGATTGGCAATGGATTTACCAATCGAATGCCCCATCAAGTTCATTTTATTCTTTTTAATTCCAATTCTGATGTTTCATTTGTCATTGCTTTGCCTTCGTCTCTCCATTATTTTCAACTGTCGTCTTGAATGCCTTTATATAGCATATATCATTTCTTATGTACACACACACACACACACTTTAATCAATTTTTTTGTAGGATTTAACATTTTAACAATTCAGTAATTGAATATTTGTTAGTACGGTTAGATTGTTAAAATATTATTCATACAGAAAGTTATGGAGTGCGTAAAACTGAGGTAGTAAGGTAGTTTTACAATAGTGTGAGTGCATCCCCTCTCTAGATACATCTAGCAAATGAAATACAAATTCGGTCTATTAGATTGGACAACCGGACTGATAGTGTGAAGTGGGTAAGTAAAAATATTAAGGGGAGATCTTTGGTCTCAATCATTTTAAGATTCGCTTTGTCAGCTTGCATTTACTGGATTTGGAGGGAAAGGAATCATAGGCAGTTTGGGGTAGACATCTTAGCGAGCAAGAATTGTTGAGCTAAATCAAAGAAATTGTCCAGATGAGGTTACAGGGAGCTGCTGTTAACATAGGGATGTAAGGAAAGCAGTTATGTATTGATTGGGGAATCAGTTTTACCGTATAGGTTTTTTTTCTTTTTCTTTTGTAGAGGTTTAACTGGACATGTGATAGGATGTACAGAGGTTTTCAGTAGCAGATTTCTGCTTATTTGGGTAATTAAATTCAATTATCCAAAAAACAATTGGTCTATTAGGTGTTAGAAAACAATAGTTTACTTTTTTTATTGCATTTTAGTAAAATAAAGAAATTAGCATCTATTATGCTATTTAAATATTTTGTAAAAGAAAAGAAAAAACCAGAACGAAGCTAGTCACTGATCCTTAACCAAAAGTTCTACGTTCCTGTCTTGTCTATTATCCAAGGTGGGGGTAGTAATGTTTCTCATTTACTCCAGTCATCATCTATGCATCAGACATGCACACTCGCACCCAAAAGTCACCCCAAAGTCATCCGGTAACAACATATATAAGGTCCAAGCCATTTAAAGCATTTGTTTCATGCATGAATCTGTAGCATAATTGCTTTTCTGCAGATGACTACCCTCAGTCTATGTGTCGTGCAATGAATTGCTTGACATGTCAATACAATGCCGTGTTTCAAGGTCAATTGTTTAATTGGTAGCCTCTTTCAGGTTTGTCTGCACCTTACTTCAAGCCTTGCACTAAGTTGTGGTTCACCTCTTATTTAAATAAGATGCATAAGCATTATTGTCATCTCCTTCCCAAATATACCCCTCCCCCCCCCCAAAAAAAAAAAAAAAACCATCATATTCTTTGCAATAACTCCAGACCATTCCCTCATCTCTCCTTTGCATTCACGAATATTGGCTCCTTTAGCTGCTTGAAGGATATCAATCCTTAAGTTTGAAATGCTCCTGCACTTTCAACCCAACTCAATTGCTATATATATAACAAATGAAATACAAATTCCCTCTATTAGGTTGTTAGGCTTCAGAAAACACTAGATTACTTTTTTTATTACGTTTTAGTAAAATAAAACAAATGGGCATCTATTAGGCTATTTAAATATTTTGTAAAAGAAAAAACCTGCATGAAGCTAGTCACTGATCCTTATTAATATATTATGTCTTAACCAAAAGTAATACATTTCTGTCCTGTCTATAATCCTTGGGGGGGGGGGGGTAAGTTATTTCTTTCATGTGCTTGTTTAAGAATAGATTCCTCTCCAGTCTTCATCTATGCATCAAACACACACCCTAAAAGTCATCCGGTATTT
This sequence comes from Gossypium hirsutum, assembly GCF_007990345.1. Classification (NCBI taxonomy): domain Eukaryota; kingdom Viridiplantae; phylum Streptophyta; class Magnoliopsida; order Malvales; family Malvaceae; genus Gossypium; species Gossypium hirsutum. Next base: position 40,807 of record NC_053444.1, read on the forward strand.
GTACAAGTGCTATTCCTTTTTCTTTTTTATTGAAAGATGGAAACTGCTGAGGTTTTAAGGATTAAAGTTGGATTCTGTTGAGGTTTATGCTTATATCTAAACAAAATAACTCGGTACTTTATCATCTTCCTCTTTACTCATTGAAATCTTTCTGTTTAAATTAAAATCAATGAGAACAATTAATCTTGGTGGACCTTCATTTTGGTTTATCAAGGTGGAATCTTTTCTCCTTGTATCATCATATCACCTCAAGACTTTGAGTGTAATTGTATTGTATATATTGGAAATAGCATCTCATGCCCAAATATTTGCTATTATGAAAAAGGACTGATGAGCATGCTTATGAACCCAATTTTGCAGCAACTAGTGCTTATGAACCCATAAATCTCACATAATTGCTCTACATCCTTGCATTTTTTCACCATTACTTATCTGCAGATGACCACCTTCAGTCTATGTGTTGTTCAATAAATTTTTTGACATGTCAATACCTTGTTGTGTTTAGGCCAGATAAAATGGTATCTTTTTGTCCAAGGCAAATTGTTTAGTTTCTTTCAAGTTTGTCTGCACCTCACTTCAAGCCTTGCACCTAGTTTTGCTTGACCTCTTATTTAAATGAGATGCATAAGCATTATTGTCATCCCCTTCAACACCCCCCCCCAAAAAAAAAAACAGAAAGAAACCCCACATTCTTTACAATAACTCCAGACCATTCCCTGATTTCTCCTTTGCAGTCATGACTATGAACTCCTTTACTTTAGCTCCTAGAAGGATATGAATCCTTAAAGTTAGAAATGTTCCTACACTTCCAACCCATCTTAAATTGCTTTTATATCAAATGTATTTAAAAACTTATGCAGCTGTTCTTTTCTTCCCCAACGTTCATATTTGACTTCATTAAGAATTGCCTTATCATTTTACCCTAATTGTGAAGGATACAGACTGAATTTGCATTTTGTAGGTGGTGGATCTAATTAGAAGAGCAGTACCTCTTGCTTTGACTCCTGAAGATGACCCTATAAGAGATGAGCTAAAGAGGCTGCAGGAGAAGAAGGAAGAAATTGATGTGCTGGCACATAAGCAAGTTCGGCGCATCCTTTGGAGTGGTCTAGGATTAGCGATGGTACAAGTTGGACTGTTCTTCCGTCTAACGTTTTGGGAATTCTCCTGGGATGTAATGGAACCGATTGCATTTTTCACCACGGCCACTGGCATAGTCATGGGCTATGCTTACTTCCTTTTTACTTCAAGAGATCCCACGTATCAAGATCTAATGAAGAGGCTTTTTTTGTCGAGGCAAAGAAAATTGTTCAAGAAGAATAAATTTGACGTTGACAGGTTGAAGGAGTTACAAAACAAGTGCAAAACATCTCTGGATGCCTCTGCATCTATCCGGAATCGTGTAGGATTGGAAGTAGAACTAGATGATGCCTTACACAAGGAGTAGGCTTTATCCCCACCTTCACTTTGGTTGCTTTCTTGTTCTTATTATTAATTGTCTTGATAACCATTTCTAACCTAAATCAAAGCTTAAAACTTTTCCTCATTTATCCATTTCTTTATTTCTTTCTTCATTGCTATCTGTTTACGTATCTGGCATGATATTCTTTAGTCGTATCTTTTTAGTGAAAGAAGTTTTAATTAAGCTAACATAGCACAGGATTTTGCATGTGAATGTGACACATGATAATCTGTCTGTCAACATATTAAAATTGCCAAATTATTTTGCAACAAATCCCGAAAAGAAACCTAGAGGCAAGTCATGCACTAGAATCCGAAAGGAAGGAAACACCAATGGGACTTGCATCGGATCCTCATCCTCCTTTAATCGATGAATAATCAAAATATGGTTATTAAAAGTCCACGGAGCTCTGGTAATTACACGATCAACATCTAACTCGTGGTAAAACTTGAATCAATACCTTCTTCCCCAGATTTAAGATTTGAACCTCTCCAAGGGGATGCCATAGGTTAGTCATTGTATTCCTCACTGCCAGGAAATGAGCCACACTTGCTGTAAAAAAACAACCCAGCAAGCAAAACTCGTATACTAATTTTTGATATTTGACTTCACCAGGAAGAAGCCATGCTTCTTCTCCATCCTCAATACTTAGATCTACCATTCTTTTCTCCATTTGATAAAAAACAATGAAAACGAATGGAACATCAACATGACACGAGACAAAGAATCAGAGCCGTGAAAGACCTTAAGACAAAAGACAAAACAAGATAAAAGCATGCCACAAAAGCAAACAGAAGAAAATCGTACTACAGTGAGCAGACTTTTATACTTTTGGATTAGACAAGTTACCAATAATAAACCTAGGATTAATCTTAAGAAAATAGGTAGCACTAGGGAAAGAAAAATGTTGACAAATTCCATGTCTTAAGTGCTTATGCTTTGGGGAGTTGTTTGGGCGCAACGAGACTTTATAGGGAAATTAAGGAAGGCTTGGTCGTAAACAATAAAAAAGGAACTATATTGAAAACTTTTACTGCATGGTCGTCCTGGTCAAATGTAGATCAATAACATTGAATCAACATGCATATATAGTCTTCTTTTTTATTTTTATTTTTATTTTTAAGTTAACATTAGACTTCAAAGCAATAAAGTAATCATATATAGCATTAAAAGGCAACATAGTTGTCGCTTTTCTAAGGCACAAATTTCTTGAATGTATTGTCTTTGTGTCGAAGTTTTGTCTTCAACATTTACGGAGAGCCGTGTACGATTTATATAGAAAGAAACATTAATCGATGAAGATAGATATCTGCAAAACTCGATTGAGAATAAATATTTAGTATTAAATGTGTGAATAATAAAGTGTATATATATATATATATATATAAACTATTTTATATCCCAAGGAAAAGTTGAATTATGGTTTGATTTTCTAGTGCTCTTTCCTTCTTTTAATTCATAATAAAGTAGTCATTAAGTGCGCGTGTTTATATCTATCTATATATTATTTTTGAGCAATTCAAGTCAATTTTCATCCATTACATAAATTTATAACTTAGCTTAAGGTTTGGGTGATATATTAATAACCAATAGCTTATGAAATTTAAAGAAAAACTCATATATTATCAAGATAAAAAAAATTTAAAGAAAAACTCATATATTATCAAGATAAAAAAAATTTCATACCTTTTTTATTATATGAGTTTTTTTATATAACTTAATAAGGTATTATTTCTTTTTTCCATAAACTATTTTGTTGTACATACAAAATTATTACAAAAATGTTAAATTCATTTTTTATTTAAATTGCTTGTGCAAATTATGACAAAAAAATAATTTTATTTTTTAATACCTATAATAATCTTCAAAATAAAATTTAATTTTCATAACTATCAAACGAATTTTTTTCAAAGGTAACATAATATAGTTATTGGTGGAAAGTGATTGTTTAACTATTGTCAATATACTTAATGGTCAGATGATACAAAAGGTAGTCTAGCACGAATTGTGAGAGAGCTGTTAGTAAGGGATTAACATGTGAAGGTAATATTTACTTCACGCACAGTGAAATGACTGTAAATTCCATGACAACATTAAGAATAATGTGCCTCTTGATTTAAAAATTTATGATGTTTCCCCAAAATGATCGAGATAAAAATTCTACAATTTGACTTATTGGAAATATTATTTAATTTTTTAGGCCGATGTCTTTAAAAACCTAAAATTATTTATTTGATATTTTTAAACAAAATAAACAATTTTTTTCTTTTAAGATTCGCAACACTTCATCTTCAAAGATAAATTTGTTTCTCCTTTAATGGGCCTATAAAATACTGAAGTAGAATAGGGAAGATTAATATTGGACTTAAATACCTGATAAATAAATAAAAATAAATCTGTTTCTTAGATTTCCTTTTTTGTCGCACTCCCAAGTGATCCTTCTACCTTTTAATGGAGCAGATCTAGGGTTCTTTGATTCTTTTTTCATTTTTCTCATCTCCTTCTCATTCCTGCTGTTGAAGCAGCTGCTCCCACCCACTTCTAATTTTCAACCAATCTCGGGAATTTTAAGCGCCATTGAGGTAGGAATCGACGAGGATTCACTACGTGCCTCTATACATACATATTATCGACGTGTATGTGATCGAAAACCCTTGGAGATTACGTAGATCCGGATCACTATTGAAGAAACATAATTCATAAGGGAAAAATGAGTGAGAACCGCGAGTTCCAGCTTGGGACAATAGGTGCTTTGAGTTTATCGGTGGTCTCCTCGGTGTCCATTGTTATATGCAACAAGGCTCTTATTAGTACTCTCGGCTTCACCTTTGGTCAGCTTTTGAACACTGCTTCTTCTTCTTTTTTCTTTCTTTCTTATATTTATCCTTTAATAATTCTCCCATTGGTCTCCATTCCCGATTTGTTGGATTCCCCTTCTTTTTATTTTACTTATGATGTCTTATTGCTTTTGATCTCTCACCATAATTGGGGGCTTCCGTATTCCCAACTTTTTCTTCTCTTGTCTGCAGAATTCTGGACTTCTAATGCCATTAAATATAATTTTTTGTCTTTATTTTCTTTCTTTTATGATTGATTTATACTATCAATTCTGCGATCTGTTCACCATAACTAGAGATTATTTATTTGCAAATGGAAATATTATGTTGCTGAGTATTTATTCCAATTTCAAAGCAGAATTTTCATGAAACTGGTTGTAAAATTACATGTTGAATTGACTGTCAATTGTTGCTGTCTTGTGTGTTAATGCGGAAATTATCTGTAAGCATGTATGCACCTGAAATATCAGTCTCTTGAAACGGAAGTTACGAGATGATAAGTGTTTCAAATCAGAATCTATAAAGTATGAAAACTATTATGTAGGGATTACTATCAATTATCATTTGTAAGTGTCACTTAAGTGCTCATCAGATTGGTCATTATACGAGTTACTTTCTAAGTGATCGAATGAATTCACGATTGATTAATAGAAACAAGCTTGCGTTGCTTCTATCCCATGCCTCAGTGGTTGCTATTGATTTATGGCTAATATATAACATGTTATATGAGCGGATTGATATTTTAATTTGAAATATGAGCGGATTGATATTTTAATTTGAAATTCTTTAACATTTATGCTCAAAAGGAATAGTTTAGTCAGCAGAGTTTATGAGGTTTTTCGTGGCAGCTTAATCTAGTTAATTGTTACGATCTCATTATATACTTGTTTCTCTTTGAGATCTTAGCTTCTTGTTAGTGATAGACTCTTCAGGATGTGGGTGTGTAATATTTCTATGTTTTTTCTCTGCAATTGTTGCTACTTCATTTTGGTTACAATGTGATGACCAATGTTCTCATTCTTTCATTTTCATAAGAAGAAAAATATTTTCTCAAATTATGAGATTTAAGCTAATAGTTTATTGTAATACATGCGGTTAATTTGAAAAAGCACCAGAATTTGTCACTTTGCTTGCATGCTATTACTTGACCATTTATGCTAATTTATGGTCTGGGTTTTGCAGCCACAACTTTGACAAGCTGGCATCTACTAGTCACTTTTTGTTCTCTTCATGTAGCCTTATGGATGAAATTGTTTGAGCACAAACCTTTTGATGCCAGAGCTGTCATGGGATTTGGTATATTAAATGGGATATCCATTGGGCTTTTGAATCTTAGTTTGGGGTTCAATTCTGTTGGTTTCTACCAGGTAAAGTTCTATTTCCTGTCATTATCCTCTGTAATCAAATTCATGTCCAAGTTTTGGCTGATTCCAACAAAATTCATACAAAATGATACCTTGTGCTTACAGCTTATTGGTTTATGGAATTTGTCAGTAGTTAGTGCTATATATCCAGTTCAAAGCTTGGCTTTTCTTCCTCACTTTTACAAGCATATTAGGAGCATTAGTTTCTGATAATGTTTGCCCTTTTTTTGTATTTTAGATGACTAAACTGGCAATTATCCCCTGCACTGTTCTTTTGGAGACCCTTTTCTTCAGAAAGAAATTCAGGTCAGTTATTAGCATGCTTGTTTCTTCATATAACTGACGTTAGTTCATGTTATAACTTTGGCTTCTAGCAACTGTGGTTTTTTTTTTTTTTTTGAGATAAGCCTTAGGAATAGATTACTTTTAAGAGGCTAGACATTGCATTGGTTGGCTTAGGGGTCATTCGTGGAGCTGACATGCTCACAGGAATGGATTAAAAGCCTTGATTGCCACTGTTTTCTGCTAAAAGGAAGGATAAAATCATAATTCCTCCACTCATTAGTGGATGATAAGGTCCTTCTGTACTTATGTCTGTTAAATTCTTAACTTCGTGTTATTGTCATCTGCTGCAGTACAAAGTTTTCTTTCTTCAATTTAACAATTTCTAAGCTTCTCCCAGTTGAGGAATTATTGTTTCATTTTATAGTTTGCTAGTGGTTTTAGGTTTTGCAGTTTATACCTGCTATTATTTTGAAGTAATTTTGTGGTTGTGGCTTTGTTTCATTACATTTGTATGCTATTGCAGTAGGAATATCCAGCTTTCATTGGCCATTCTACTTTTGGGTGTTGGAATTGCAACTGTGACTGATCTGCAGCTCAATATCCTGGGTTCTATCCTTTCTCTGCTGGCAGTTGTTACAACTTGCATAGCTCAAATTGTATCCTTTGACTAAGTGATATTTGCTATTTATTTTTTTGTCTTTTATCTGTCATTAGCCTCCATGTTTAGGTCCTTAAGAACAGCAAATGAACTGTTAAATTGTGCTGCATGAATAGGTTTTCTTGCTCTAAATTCTCCTTGCTGTTTAAGTTCTTAACTTACTTGTCTTAGATGACTAATACAATTCAGAAGAAGTTCAAAGTATCTTCAACCCAACTTCTCTACCAGTCTTGCCCTTACCAGGCATTAACTCTGTTCATCATTGGCCCATTCCTGGATGGGCTTTTGACTAACAAGAATGTTTTTGCTTTCAAGTATACCCCTCAAGTGCTGGTAAGAATAAGATCCCCACCACCCCAATGGGTAAAGAGAAATATTAGTAGTACAGTATTTTTATTGGATTTCTTTAATGTGCAATCTTTGTTGCAGTTCTTCATTGTTCTTTCCTGTCTGATATCGGTCTCTGTCAACTTTAGTACATTTCTGGTAATTGGAAAGACATCCCCTGTGACATATCAGGTCCTAGGACATCTAAAAACATGCCTTGTTTTGGCCTTTGGTTATGTTCTACTTCATGATCCGTTTAGCTGGCGTAACATTTTGGGCATCTTGATTGCCGTAGTTGGAATGGTCATTTATTCATATTATTGCACTGTTGAGAGCCAGCAGCAGAAGGCTAGTGAAGTATCACCACAGTTGCCACAGGTATTTCCTTGTGTGGTTGTGTTTCTTCTGATGAACTATAGCCCACAAATTGTAAAATGCGATCCTAGTTTTACTGATATCTTGGAACATATGCTGACCTATATATATTTCCTACTTCATGGAATGATGCAGGTTAAGGAAAGTGAATCCGATCCTCTGATTAGCGTGGATAATGGAAGTGGGATGTTGAGTGATGGTGTAGGTCCTAAAGCCCCTGTATGGAATACGAACAAGGACCTGCATGCATAAAATCTTCAAGATGTTATATTCATTTGTCGGAGATGAAAAATTAGAAATGAAAAGTGTTCCAGCGATGGAAAATGGTGGTGGTAAAGGTGACTCATATGTTGCACAGGCAGCACAGCAACAATAGTCGTGTTATGTTGGATGTTTCATAACTGTTGTAGGTTCAAAGAGTGGAGGGAAATGCGTTATGATATTATTAGCAGTTTTGATTGGTATTATTTGTGTATCAGTGGCGATAATGGAATGGAATGCTGCATTCCAGAGTTGGATTTGTGAAATGTATGATGTTCGAACTCCAGATACCCATCAGTTTTATTTGCAATTATTTCTGTTCCATATAATATTGAAGAAATGAATTTAAATTGTATTCCTATCCTCATTATACATGAGCAACGGTTTTTTTTTAAATGCTGCAACTAACCTACGCGTTGAAAAATAACGCAAATAAGGACGTCACAGATTAAACTTACCTTTAAAAGTATCTAATGTTAACATACAAATATATAATTTATGATAATATAAAATGAAACTAAATAGATTAAACGTTAAGAATTCTCGATTATCATCTTATATGACATTTACCAATTTCACTAATGAATTCCATTTAACGTTTAATATTAGCCCAAATGTAGACTCAATAGAACATGCGGAAAGAACACTAAATCAGTAGCACAAATGTGCATACACCGGTATGCACTAAAGTGTCACTTCACTTGCACCAAAGTGTGGTAGGTAATATCTAAATGCATGTCATGGTTGAAGTTAGGGATATAATTGAACTCAAGAGGTGGTTTTATATTACAAAGTAGTTAAGAATGGTTATTGTGTTGCATTAGAAGATGTTAACTATGTGTTGTTTTTTTTCTTTATAAAGAACATAGTAAATTTGTCTTTTTGATTTTGCAATGAGAGTTTTCTTTTAAAGTTTCATATTTGAATCATATTACTGGTTTATTTTTAAAAAAAATCCAACTCAAGCTTGACTAATATAACAACCCGTTTTTCAATAGTGCTGGAAACAGTGGTTTCAGAATCCTGTTTTTCGATGATCAAGTCTGTTATAAGGACTAAATCATAAAACTGTAAAAGTTAATCACTATTGATTTTTATTAAATAAAAAGGCTTAAATAATAATTATTCAAGGATCTAAATGGCAATTAGGCCAAATATATTGCCATGGGATGGTTTGTGCATAATTTTAGCAATTGTTTTGTTAAAAAATAAAGATAAATTATTGAAATTAAAACATTAATAAAAGAAAACCAAAGTGGAAAGAAAGAGAAATACTTCATTCTCGTCTTCTCCACCGAAATTTCCTCCATTGAAGAAGGTTAGAATCTTCAAAACTTTCGAAAGTTTGGCCCTTGCCTGGTAAGCCAATTTGAGTTCATTTTCTTATAATTTTTTTTATATATTTTTGAGATTTTGGGAGTTTGATTTAGCTAGTCCAATGATCAATTTGTGAAATTATTTAAAATTTTAAATGTTACTATTTTTGAATTTTAAAGCTTTTGGTACTAAATTGATAGATTTTGAGCTTAGTTATGAAAAAGGACTAATTTGTAAAGTGAAATTATTGTTTTAGTAAAAAAGGACTAAAGTATAAATATTTTGAAATTAGCATGAAATTTATGTAAATATAGGTATTAGAGGGCTGTAGAGGGATGATATCGGAATCAGATTGAAAATCGGAGCTTAAATGTGAAAGATATGATTATTTAGCTTAAAAGGAATTTGTGAAAAATGTAATTCAAATGTCATATACATAAAATAAGATGTTATAAGTTAATTGAAAATGATAATTTGAAATGAATTACCGTATAGATATTTGGACCAACTAGTAAACAATCGATAAAAAAGGAAAAATTGAGGATTAGTCCCCAACATTGCACTTATTGTCGTTTTGGTCTGGTAAGTTTATATGGTGTAATTATGTTTGTAAATGTATTGAATGGGTTTAAATTATGAAATTATATCGTATGATTGTATTTTGAATTGGTTATAAAATGGTACAAAAAGATGAGAAATAGATTTAATTGTAAAGAAATGAGCTAATATGTTAAATGTACCCAGATGAACTTATGAAAGAATGGGATACAATTGGCATGTCAATATGGTTAATTACATGTTGTACGGGATATGATATGAGGTGATACTAATGTATGGAGAATTTCATTGTTTAAAACATAATCTAGCATTTGTTGTGGGTTATCGAGTTTTGTCTCTACAAAGACCACTGTTATTTATTGTCTCTATGAAGACCCTCGTGTGTTCTGGAGGGATGTAATGTCTTATGACATTTGTTGCCTACGGCCTTAGCACTTCAATGCTTAGGTGTGTATTGGAGTTATCGCTCGGACAAGCAATCTGGTGTGTTTTAGTGGTTACCATCGTATCCGTATTTGTTTATTATATTTCATTGAGCTAAACAGTTAGTGTAAAACGTAATATATCTGATTGATAATATGTATAGTATTTGAAAATGGTTATATGTTTGTAATGATGAAATGACGTATATGTTCAATGATTCTGATAGAATGTCACTGAATAGTAATGTATTATACATATTGAGAGGTTGTAAGATTGTAACTAATGAACTCACCTTACTGATGTGAAATGTGATGATAGGAAAGTCGTATAGTTAGCTAATTCATTGTGTTAGTTGTGAATTGAGGTGACTTTACTATTTTAGCTCCTATGAACTTACTAAGCATATGAAATGCTTACTCTGTTGTGTTTTCTTTACTTGTAGTTATCTTTTGCGGAACAAGACAATTGGATCACTTTGGAACTCACACTATCAAATCTTTGATTCAATAGTCTTTTAACTGACCTAGTCTCGGTTATGTGGCATGTACATAGGAAATGTTTTGCATATTTGCTTACTATGAATGTTTATGAGTTTGATCCATAAAAGATGTTTGATTTCGGATGCTTACATGTTATATTTAAAAGTGTGTGTGATGAGCCATAGTTGGAGATTATGAATGGTCAAATTTGAATATGAATGCTTAAGCTATGGAAATGAGGTTAGCGTGGTTGATGGCCAGTGCTTGATATGTGGTGAATGGAAATTTTTGGATCAAATGACGCATGATGTCATATTGGTAAAAATGGATATATGTGCATAGTTGACTTGTTATAAAATGTATTTGGAAATTTCCATGATTGAAGGTTAAATGGGATAAGTTGAAATGGTCATTGAAATTTGATTCAATGGAAGCATGTCTGGTTTAAGTTATGCATGAATAGGTGTCATGTTAAATGTTAATTGTGAAATGTTGGTTAGTGGATTGAAAATGTATGAATTGTACAATATTGGTATGACTTGGGATTGGTTTTATGCTGGTTGGAAGTGTGGTTAAGGCACAATTTATATTTGATTTTGGTTTGAGCATGTAAAAGTACCAAAGTGTAAGGATTTTTTATCATCTAGGTAAATGAATCAATACCAAGGATTAAGGTATCAATACTTTACCAAATGAAAAGTGTTTTAAAACGACTGAATGTCAATTTGGTATCGATATTTATCTTCAAAGATCGATACTTTATAAAGGTACTGATACGAATTGACTTGTGTCCAAAAATTCGAAAATGACGAAATGCCAAAATGGTATCAATACCTAACTTGGAATCAATACTTGTGTATTTTAACTTGATTTTTGAAACATTGAAGCTAAAGATGGTATCAGTACTTGACCTGAGTATATTTACCTATGCTCAAACTTTGAAAAGTTTACAGTTTGGTCCTTATTCATGCTCGGGCCAAATTTAGAGCTTTCATAAGCCCAATTGAGTTTTGAATTTACTTGTTTAACGTGTGGTGCATACATTTATATTAAGATTTGATGATTGAATGAATTTTTTCGAGTTTTGAATGTGAATTGCTCTAGTAACAAAAGTAGCATTTTGTAACTCGAGTCCGACGACCAAGCCGGGTGAAGGGTGTTACAACTATTGTACTTATCTTTTGCTTTGGTATTGTTAATTATGTAGCTTAACAAGGTTTCTCTTTTGAGGACATCAATAGTGTTTGAAGCAGGGCTTCAATTAGTCTTTCGATTAACTTGGCCATTCATATTGACCCAAGGTATATCTTTATTTGATTGTTATTTTCTATTCGCAAGACTATTAATGTTTATTTTGCACCTTCTTTATTTGATTGTTATTTTCTATTCGCAAGACTATTAGAGCTTGTTTGGTTTGGTGTATTGGCTAAGCCAATACACCCCTAATCGGTGGGGCCCACCTAATACCAATCTAAGACGCCGTTTGGTTGAGCGTATTGCTAATACGCGTCTATCCCCTTACTTCCCTAATCGGTGAAAAACACCGATTTCTACTCCCCCCTTATTCTCAGATTAGATGACCCTACCCTAAACCTTCCCTCTTTTACCCCTAATCGATCCCCTCTGTTTCTCTTCCGTTTCCCACCTTCATCCGAATTGCTTCCTTGTTTCATTGCTTTTTCCCAGTATTATTTTCTTCCCTTTTCTGCCGATTTGCTCCCCCGATTATTTTCTTTTCTATTTCGGCCGATTTGCTCACAGTTTCTGCCGATTTGCGTCATCGGTTAGTCTATGTTTCCCGATAGATTAATATCCTTTGCTATTGTAGATGAAAACCAATACTTTCGAGGTAAATATGATCTATTGTTTTTATCTAATCGGTTTCCCCTTTTGCTTTTTTCAGGTTCTTCATTGTGCCCCGATTTGCTAATAGGTTAGTTTTAGCCAATTTTATTCTGTTTGTATTGCATTTTGAATTGAAATGTGTTTTCTGTTGTTGGTTAGGCTTAAGAAATGCATTCCGTTCGAAGTTGTTCTCTCTTCTCTGCTAATCTTCGATTTCTGTTTGTTCTGTTGTAATTTTCGAGTCCTTTTCTGATCTTCAAAACCGTGAATGAGATTTCTTCCAATGTTTGTTTGTTTAAGTGCCTGAACTGAGTAGCAAAAATAGGTAAGATCATTGAGTTCTTTTGGTCCTCTGAAAGTAGCAAAAATAGGTAAGAATGCTGCTCAAGTTTTGTCAATTTGATTTGCCTTTTGCATCTTGCTCACTCTTGATGCTCTATAAGGAAAAGAAAGAGACGGAAAATGGGAGTCAAAGTAAATGGAAATTGTATTGAGAAATTCTGGTGGTAGAGACTAAAGAGAGTATTAGTGGTTATAAGAAGGTGGGGAACTGAAAGAGCGTCAATACTGAGGAAAGGCTTAAAACTTGATATGCAAGTGATTATAGGTATAGACCATAAATCCATGAGATAAATTGAGCTTCTAAATATATCCGTACAACAGAAAACCCTAATAGAACCTTAAAGCAATATCCATTATTCATCCTTGTTGGAAGAGATTGTCTTTAGAGTTAAATTGCATATACCCCTCCTTCCTTGAGTCAAAATAGATGACCTTCCCAATGAACAGAGATTATGTCATTGATCTAGAATTAAAAAGCTCATCACCAAGTTATTTCAATCCATCAACTTATTGCAATCACTAAAACACTTGTAAGGTGTGTAATGGAAAAAACATAAGGCTCAAAGATGTCCGATGAAATAATTTAGTGTTAGAATTTGCAATTTGTGTATCCAAGGCTTGTTCATTTGTTTTCTGTGTCATAATCATGTTTAAGGTGTCATGTATTTATTATAAGTTTTGACATTTTAAAAATAAGTGGTGTTATATTGATTTTGATATGCTTTTGTGCTTGTGTAATATTGTATTTTAGCTATTTTTCTTGTGTCTGTTTAGTAACAATATTATCTCTACTTTTGCCCATAAATTTTGTCGTAGTCTGGTTTTATTTTGTGAAACTTTTTGATGTTGAACAAAAGTTTCCAAATCTTTATTGAATTAAATTAAATTATCATTCATCTAACTAAATTACTCCCGACTCATTCAGACAATAATAGTGCCTCAAATCCTCTTTTGTTTGTTTGTTCTGTTGTAATTTGGTCATCTGAAAGTAGCAAAAATAGGTAAGATGAAAATGTTACATGATAACGAATGTTCAAAACAATTTATAATGTTAAGAATATTGAATTTCATGCTGAGTGCAGATCAGTGAAACTAGAAGCTGTTAGATGCAATTTGTGTAGTCTGGCTTTGGGGTTTAGGGGTGAAGATACTGATACTGGTACTTAGAGGTCTTTCATGTATTCCATTTTTTCTAAATAGTTAATTAGGATGAACAGAAATATGATTTTTTTAAGATATTAAACATTTTGGAATTTGACAGCTTGTTATTGATTGAATAGGATGTTTGATATGAGTAAGAATTTCTATTTTCTTTTTGTGTTTTAATCTATGAATTTGGGCAAAATATGAATTTGAGTCATATGTATATAACTACTTTGTTGTAAATTACGAATAAAATTTGATATTTTCAGCCTTTGATAAACAGAAAAGCAATGATGAGTTGGATTTTCCAATCAGTGTAATATGATTTTTTTCTTCTAACCAAGCTATCTATATGTTTATGTTTAATTGTAGGTCCAAAGTTCTGAATTCTATAGTCAAACTTCTAATGTTTCATCGGAACTTTTTAAAAAGCAATAATATTTTTGCAAAATTCCCTACAACTACCTTTTATCAACTTGTTACAGTCATTAAGTTCTATTGTTGGTTTTTGAACTTATCAAAGTACATTGTGTTTGGATCATTTATTAAACATAATTATGTATTTTCTGCTAGTAATATCACAAGATTTTGTTGGTTTGTTCTGGACATTGTTTTGATAGTCTGCTGGAAAATGTTATTTTAGTTTGTTAGTGAGTATAAGATGAAACTGTTGTGGAAGATGAAATGTTATTTTAGTCTGCTGGACCTTGTTCTTGATTTGTTAGTCAATAGAATTTGTTATTTTAGTTCTTTTGGACCTTGTCTGCTGGAAAATTTTGATTTGTTCTTGATTGGGACGAGTATAGGATTTGAAGAGCATGTGTTTTGAACATAGGCCATGATAATACAAAGGAAAAAGTCAGCCATTAAAACAAGCAAGTAATTACTTTCAGTTTCAAATAGCATTCAAAATAGGCTTTGCTTTCAAAAAAATGCTGATGTTATTGAAAAAACTTGTAAAAGCAAGTAATTAATTTCATTAAAATACCTTACCTTTCAAGCATCACTTTTCATGCCCTTCATGATGTTTTAGGGTGAAAGTTTGTAATCTATTTACCAAAGCTAAATTATAATTATATCTTTCTTTATATGACATTTCACCGACCAAAGTAAGCTAATTTAATGTGATTAATTGCTCTCTTTTTATTATGGTTTACGTCACTATCGCTCAAACCATATTAATTTCGTACACTTTTGTCTCTAATTTTTTTTACATTGGTATTTAAATTATTTATCGATTACTATTTTTAGTCAAATAATTTAACGAGTTTAAAAAATAAATAATCCATCCGATTATTATTTTTATTCATATTTAACAATCTTAAGATTTGCTTACCTAGTTTATTACTTGTATAATATTTGTCATGAGAGCAATTTTAAGTTAAAATTGTCACTTAATCCAATTTAACAAAGTAAAAGGATTAAATTTTTAAAATTATAAATAAATAAATTAAAATTTAAATGTGTAAAAAATATAGAGACGAAAGAATAATTAAACCAAAAATGGGGCTTGTGACCTAATCTATCAAAAAAAAATTCTTCATGCGGCAAAGGTTGTTATTATTTAAAATAGTACAGGTAATTTATTATAAATTCGATGTTTAATTAAATTATAAATATTATGATACTAATAATGAGAACATTATTAATAACATAAATATAATTGTAATTATTATAATTTTTATCTTTAATATTAATAATTTGAAATTAATAATAAACATGAAACCTGTTTGTTAAGTATTAATGTTGATATAATTATTATAATTTTTATCTTTAATATTAATGTTGATATAATTTTATGTGGAGAGAATTATATTTTTATATTAATTAATAAAATTATCATATATATCTAAAATATACGTAAAATTAAAAGATTATACATACACCAACAATGTTTTTTAGGGTAAATAACATTAAACCAACAATTATACATACACCAACAATGTTTTTTAGGGTAAATAACATTAAACCAACAATTATACATACACCAGCAATGTTTTTTAGGGACAATAACATTAAACCAACAAGTAATTTTAGGTCAATTATACATACACCAACAATTAATTTTAGGTCAATTATACATGCTTTATAATTTCTTTATTGTTTGGGTGATTCATAAAGAAATGAAATTAAAGTTGCAACGATATCATTTAGTATCAACTATTTTGCTTCGTGTGTTCTAAATTTGTATTGTTTATTTTTATTTTATAATGTGTAATTGCAACTTCAATTCATTGATAGTGTGTGTTATAATTTTAATATGTTGCAGTAATGGCTCGTCTGCCTTTAATTGCACAAAGTGTGAGGCGTAAAAGAATTGGTCTTGCTTTGACATTATGGTTGGAAATCTGTAGAATTGCGATTTGGTTCTTGTTTAGAATGGGTGCTAGCCTTAGCCTACAGACTTATCAACCAAGGATTAGGTCCTACACCTTAGATTTTTATGCAAAACGGGATTATGTGAAGAGGCTTGTATATGCTAGTGACGAGACTTGTATTGAACAAGTTAGGATGAATAGAACTGCCTTTTGTAAACTATGTGAGATGTTAGAATCGATAGGGGGATTGAAGTCGTCAAGGTTCATGCTTGTTGATGAGCAAGTAGCAATGTTTTTACATATCATCTCCCATCACCTGAAAAATCGAGTTATCAAGCATCACTTTAGAAGGTCCGGGGAAACTGTAAGCAGAGCATTTCATAGTGTTTTAGATGCTGTCATACGCTTACAAGATGTCTTATTTAAAAAGCCGGAGCCAATTACAGCCGACTCTTCTGACACAAGGTGGAAATGGTTTAAGGTAGTAGACTGAGTTTTAGATATAGC
This sequence comes from Gossypium hirsutum, assembly GCF_007990345.1. Lineage (NCBI taxonomy): Eukaryota > Viridiplantae > Streptophyta > Magnoliopsida > Malvales > Malvaceae > Gossypium > Gossypium hirsutum. The sequence continues at coordinate 57,308 of NC_053444.1, forward strand.
TTGTACAACATTTAGTTGACTTAGATTTAAATTAGTATTCTAACACAAGGTTTTATATCATGTGATATAGAATTGCTTAGGTGCTCTTGATGGAACCCACATAAAGATTAGGGTGCCAACAGCTGATAAACCTAGATATCGAACCCGAAAAGGTGACATAGCAACAAATATGCTAGGTGTTTGTACACCTGATATGCAATTTGTTTATGTTCTTCCTGGTTGGGAAGGTTCAGTTGCCGATGGACGGGTGCTCCGAGATGCCATCAGTAGAAGACATGGACTTAAAGTTCCTCATGGTACAGTGTATACTTAGAGGAATTTGAATTACTCATTAAGATCAAACTTTGTTTGCTGAATTAATCATTTTTTAAAAAATTATTTTATAGGTTGTTATTATCTAGTTGATGCTGGATACACAAATTGTGAGGGATTTCTTGCACCATTTAGAGGACAGCGATATCATCTGAACGAGTGGCGTCAGGGTTATCAGCCAAGTTCTCCGCAAGAGTTTTTTAATATGAAACATGCCTCAGCACGTAATGTCATTGAAAGATGCTTTGGCTTATTAAAACTTAGATGGGGAATACTTAGGAGTCCATCGTTTTATCCTGTAAGGGTGCACAATAGAATTATTATTGCATGTTGTTTGCTCCATAATTTTATTCGAACCCATATGAGTATTGATCCCATTGAAGCGGAGGTGGGAGAAGGATTACCTACTAATGTGGTGGATGACGATGAACCGAATATCACAAATATTCATCCATCGGATGCTTGGGCAACTTGGAGGATGGAACTAGCCAACCAAATGTTCGATGAATGGCAAGCATCTAGAAATTAGTTAGGTTTAGGGACAAATTCAGTTTGAATTGATTTGTTGATGTTTTTTTATGTATAAACTTTGTGAAACTTTGGTGGTCTTTATGAAACTTTATGAAACTTTGTTGAATTATAATGTAATTATCTTTTCATTAAGCATGTGTTATAAATTTAAATTTAGTATTGAACTACTGATATAATATTATAAACTGTTCACCCAACAATTAAATGATATTCAAAATAGTAAATAATGTTAATTTGTTTTTTTTTTTAAGAACAATATGTCAGGTGTTCCACCAACGGGTGCTTCTTCTCAAGCTTCTCGAGGAAGCAAAAGAAAATGGGTTCCAGAGGAGGATGCAGCCTTGGTTTCTTGCATGGTGGATTTGCACAATGTAGGAACATTTAATGCTGATACCGGGTTCAAAGCCGGTTATTTGAACGAGCTAGAGAAAATGCTAGAAAAGGCTTTACCAAGAGCAATGTTGAAGGCGAAACCAAATATTGAATCTCGGATTAGGTGCCTAAAAAGGGAATGGTCAGTCGTCTACGACATGCTTAATGGCCAAAACAACAGTGGTTTTGGTTGGGACGAGCATAGACAGCTCGTTGTTGCTGAAGATGGAGTTTGGGAATCCTATGTAAAGGTAAAATGTATTTCAAGTATTTATTTGTTTTTTTACAAAACTTATAACTAATATGATTTCCTCATTTTTTTTAGAGTCACAAAGAAGCCTCTCAGTTCAGACATCGTTCTTTCCCTTACTACAACCAGCTTACTGCCATATACGCAAGAGATCGGGCGATTGGGAAAGACGCTCAAACAGCTGCTGATGTTCTTGAAGAAATACATGCTGAGGATGATCGTACTACAGATATGAATGAAGAGAGAAACACATTCTATGACTGCGAAGCTGACGTCTCTTTAGACGACATGGATGTTTCCGGTATGGATCCGCGAGGAGATAGAGATCAAGGGGGTTCCTCATCTTCAAACAAGAGAAAAAAGAAATATGATGCTCGTGATAATGTGTATGCTTCATTTGAGGAGGCTGCCACCTTGTTGGGGGAAAAAATCCAGGCCGTTGGAGATCAAATCAGTAGGACTATGGCCTCCGAGGTGGTAGTTCAGCAGAAGTCTGAAGAAAAGATGGAAGAGAAAGCTTCAAATTTATATTCAGCCTTATGGTCAATTGAAGGTTTAACCGACGATCAGCGGTATGATGCTTTGAGTAAAATTCCCGATCATCCAACTCAAATGATCGTTTTCTTCAGTTTACCTTCTGTTGCCCGATTGGAATGGGTCAGAAGATTTCTTTCTCACCATTAAATATCAATGTTCAAACTTTTTGATGTTGTAAAACTTTTGAACATATTGATTATGATGTACAATTTCATTTTCATCTAACTTTTTCTTAGTATAAGTTAATTATGTTTATGCAGAATATAATTTTCAAGTTATATATTTAATAATAATTATGTTAATTTATATTTTACAGTATCATATATTATGATTTGAGTAAATTAATATAAGAATATTAATTATTAAGAATTTTTTTAAATTATATAGTTTAATTAAAATATATTTAATAATAATTATGTTAATTTATATTTTACAGTATCATATATTATGATTTGAGTAAATTAATATAAGAATATTAATTATTAAGAATTTTTTTAAATTATATAGTTTAATTAAAATACATTTAATAATAATTATGTTAATTTATATTTTACAGTATCATATATTATGATTTGAGTAAATTAATATAAGAACATTAATTATTAAGAATTTTTTTAAATTATATAGTTTAATTAAAATATATTTAATAATAATTATGTTAATTTATATTTTACAGTATCATATATTATGATTTGAGTAAATTAATATAAGAATATTAATTATTAAGAATTTTTTTAAATTATATAGTTTAATTAAAATATATTTAATAATAATTATGTTAATTTATATTTTACAGTATCATATATTATGATTTGAGTAAATTAATATAAGAATATTAATTATTAAGAATTTCATTAAATTATATAGTTTAATTAAAATATATTTAATAATAATTATGTTAATTTATATTTTACAGTATCATATATTATGATTTGAGTAAATTAATATAAGAATATTAATTATTAAGAATTTCATTAAATTATATAGTTTAATTAAAATATATTTAATAATAATTATGTTAATTTATATTTTACAGTATCATATATTATGATTTGAGTAAATTAATATAAGAATATTAATTATTAAGAATTTTTTTAAATTATATAGTTTAATTAAAATATATTTAATAATAATTATGTTAATTTATATTTTACAGTATCATATATTATGATTTCAGTAAATTAATATAAGAATATTATCCAATTAAGAATTTCATTAAATTATATATTTTAATTAAAATATATTTAATAATAATTATGTTAATTTATATTTTACAGTATCATATATTATGATTTCAGTAAATTAATATAAGAATATTATCCAATTAAGAATTTCATTAAATTATATATTTTAATTAAAATATATTTAATAATAATTATGTTAATTTATATTTTACAGTATCATATATTATGATTTCAGTAAATTAATATAAGAATATTAATTATTAAGAATTTTATTAAATTATATATTTTAATTAAAATATATTTAATAATAATTATGTTTAAATATGATTAAATTATTTATTATTGATAATAAAAATCTTATTATAATTTAAATAACAATAACAATAATCATTTACCAAAACAAATTTCTGCTAAGGGTATTCTAGTCATTTTAGTTTTTTCTATTATGCTATTACACCTCTATTCCATTCAACCAAACACAAGATTACTATTACGCCTCTATTCCATTACATTCAACCAAACAGTGGATTAGCTATTACACCTCTAATCCAATGCACCTCTAATCCCAATACACCTCTAATCCAATACGCCTCTAATCCAATACAGCGAACCAAACGTGCCCTTAATGTTTATTTTGCACCTTCCATATAAATTTTGTTGCATGCATTTATAAGTGAAATGTGTGTATATTATATTCTCTTAATATATTTGCATGTGTCCGTAAGTGAAATTTGGATATATATATATTCTTTCTTTCTATCTGTTTGTGTATATATATTTTTTCTTTTCATATATTTTTCGTTTTTATCTGTATGTGTGTGTGCATATACGTTTTATATAATTCTTTCTATCATTCATATAAATTTAGCTGCATGCATCTCTGAAATGTGTACATATGTATATATATATATATATTTTTTATGTACGTGTATAGGGTTTTCCCACTAAAAAAATGTAAAGAAAATTTTAAGATTAACGTATATTTAATATGATAAATCAAATTGGTCCTTACTTTTTCTTTTTTCGAACTTCACTGAGTAAATTGGTGTTTTATACTTGGTCAAATGTTTAATAATAGTGACTTGGTAATTAATGTAGCAATTTTAGTGTAGTTTATAAATTAATAAAATTTCATAAAAAAATTAAAAAAAATTAATTTAATTAAAAATTGAAAGTTAAAAGCGAAAAATAAACACACACACACAAAAAAAACTAAACATTAGAATCATTATGCCTTGATAGATTATCTTCAGAAGTGTAGATGCCGTCGAAGATAAAATTATCTTTTATTGGTGCTTTAAAATAGAGGCCATCAGTGTTATTCCGTAGACATCTGGGCCTGCAAGCTCAGCCCTACACCTGCAATTTGATTTCCGGATGAAGATCGACCCGACTCTTCTTTTCCTTTCTGGCTCTGACTGGTGCTAGAAAAAGGAAAAACCCAAGACCCTGCGCTTGCTGTTTGCTGTTTGCTCGAAAAGGAAATAAATGGGAAGGAAAATGGAATGGGCAGGCAGGGAGAAGCACATGAGAGGAATACCTAGGAAGATGGTGTTTCTGGCAGTGGGGGCATTCGCCAAGGCGGTAGCAACTCTTCTCAACACCACCTCCGTTCATAATGCTGATACCCTCATTCGTCTTGTGCGTTCTCGACCCCCTGGCATACCACTCCTCACTGTTAGTAATCACATGTCTACGTGGGCGCTCCACCCTTGAATCCTTCTTTCTTCTTTACTTTGTCTTATTAGATACGATTCATATTTTCATCTGCTTTGCAGCTTGGATGATCCACTTCTTTGGGGGTTCAAAGGTTTCCCCTCCTTGGATGCCAATTTGGCACGATGGGTACTTGCTGCTGAAGACATTTGTTTTAAGAATTCTGTGCTCACTTATTTTTTTAGACTTGGTATGCCCCATTTTTCTTTCCCACTGCTACTGCCACTCTTCTACTATCTGTCTCTTTAACAAAAACTATTTTCAGTTATCATATCACTAGCTTATCAGTTCGATTCTTTTGTTAGCTTTCACTTGACTTTAACAAATATTGTTGAATTTACATCTAAACACCCATATTAAGTTGAAGAATATTATTTAGATTAAGAGTTACTATCTAGAGTCGAAAGATAAGTTAACATAAGCTAAGAAACACACCAATGTAGATTCTCTGTCTACCACCAGACTGCTGATTCTTTTTCACTTACTGAATGCTCAGTTCTCCTCCACTACAGTTGGGTTTTACAGGCTTTGGTCAAAACACACGGATTTTGATTGACTCTTTCATGGGTCTGATTTTGCTCAAAATATGACCGGTTGTCTGACTGCCTTCACTGATCCACGTTTAAAAATCATGCTTTTACATATTGTAGGTACTTGCATTAGGTATTGTTGGAAATTCCTTTTGAATTGTGAATTTTCATCATTATTAATTAATATGTTACTTCTTGTATGAGTTATGCTACTAACTAAAACCTTTGTTTATACATAGAAGAAATCTTCTGTCAACTTGGTTGGGTTTTTGAAAGACCAGATAGTTTTAATGTAAAGGTTTGTCTCTGAAATTGTAAATTGTGCAGGTAAATGCATACCTATTACAAGGGGTGCTGGAATTTATCAGGAATACATGAACGAAGCTCTTCAATGCTTAAACAATGGAGCCTGGGTATTTCACCTAAACTTATACTATTGTTATTTTGAAATTTTGGTAAATCTTTTGTTTCATGAGATTGTTGGATTTTTCTGAGCTCGTTAATAGATCAAGGTAGACGTTTTTTCAAGGAAATAAATCAAGAAAAGAAATAGCAACACTAACTTTGCTGAGAGCACCCTTGAATTAAACTATATTTGAGAAAAGCAAACTCCTAAGAGACTGAGAATTGCTTGGGCTTCTGTACTTTCATTGATTAATACACTAACTTGTTTTTAGAATGGTTCTAAACCTTGTAAATAATTTTTTGTTGGTGTAATGAGATTTCTTTCTCAAATATGGCTGCTTCATGGCTTTAAGCTTCCTAAATTTTCTACTATTAACTGGCAGCTACATACATTTCCTGAAGGTAAAGTATCCCAAGAAGATGCACCTATAAGACGATTAAAATGGGGAACAGCTAGTCTTGATTGTTCGTGCCCATGTGACTCCTATAGTTCTTCCTATGGTTCATAGTGGGTTTGAAGAGGTTAGATATCTTTCATAAGTTGCCCTTTGTGTTTCCTCTGAGTGGATATTGTTTGTTGAGCTCGTAGAATTAATTTCCTGGGTCTGTATAAATTTCTTTCTCATGATTGTGAACATTCTGCATGAATGAGTTGACTATGATATTTGATCTACATGTGCCAGTTTGACCATAACCCTCTTAGGAAATCGGCTTCCCTAGTTTGGGTTTTGTTTTGATGCAGTAATAGCTTGCATTGGAAGATTCATAATAACAATATTAGATTGATGTCGTAATTCTTGTCAGCAAAATGAAATTGACTGATAAAATGCAAGTCCATGATTAAAGGATTCAGTTGAACTTAGGTGAACAATGATTTAATAAAATAAAACAACAGGTTTTTTTTGCCTTTCAATTTCTTGCCAATGCGTCATCTCTTTTATGTATTGATCCTCTGGCATGGAGCCTAGAAGTGCTGGCTGGAAGTTCCATATACTGTTGTTATTGTTTTTTGGATAATCACATCACCGAAGACAATAATTAACTCTTCAGACAGTTGGAATCCTAACAATGATCTCAAGTATTGTAAAATATTCTCTATGCTACAGGCAGGCTGTGAAAGCCAGTTCGTATGCCGTTAAAGTGTATGTCTGGTTTGCGGCTGCTAAATTCATTTGACTCGTACAATTCAGTATAAATGTTTTATTCAATAATGGGTTTATGTCAGTAGAAAGCAGTTGTTTTACCGCGTCTTTACATTTAGACCAATAAGCAAGAGAATTGTGGATGGTGTCCCTTGCATCCGATATTTAGACCAATATGCAGAAGTAAGGTACACATGGTTTTCTTGTAGCAGCTCTTTGATACTTGGATTGCATTGAACTGCATGTTGAAGTAGAGAAAATATGATGAGCTTGTTTTTTTTTTAATGTTCAGATGTGGATTACTGAATAACTTATTAAATTTGAGTTGTTTGGTCGGTTGGGGTCTTCAACAGGTGATGCCGGAGAAGTTTTTTCTTGACAGAAGGCCTCCTTTTCCATTATGCAATAAGAAAATAAAAATTATGATTGGACAGCCTCTAGAATTTGATATTCCTAAAATGACGGAGTTGGCAATTTCAAAGTCTAGTGGTGATGTATTTTCTTCAACAACAACGTCTAGAGGATGGCCCGTTATCTCCTTTTATGGATTGGATTTGGATGAAGCAGCGCAGAGGTATCTCTACTCAAGTATTTCAGAAGAAATACAAAGTGCCATGGAGGAGTTACGAAGTTCCTTAAAATAGATTTTTTTTAATGGATAGTCCCATTTGAATTTAAGGGTTATATTTGTGGCGCTAGAGGGTGCCTGTTGTTGGAAACTAATTTTGCGGAGTTGCTATCAATTAATGATCCAAATATTTATGGAAGCTCTTAAACCACACTTGGCAATACTTGGGTTTTTCTTACTAGGGAAAACCATTCTCTCTTATACTTTGGGTTGAAGAGATTAAATCAGATATTGCAGATGAGTCATTAATGTAATTCGATCTGTATCGTTGGATAAATTTTTCCCCTTCATTTATCTTCATTTATAATTACGGTTGCTTTTTGTTTATTATATTATTTTTTAAGAATTATATGTATGTTGTTATTTGAAATAATAATAAAAATAGTAGTAATAATTTAGAAAAAAAATACTAGTGTTAGTAATATCAATAATAGTAACAAGAATAATAAAATTGATAAATAAAGGATTAAGAAGTACAAGGCAAATAATTAAATGTCTAAACCCTTCAACCTAAATTAAGAGCTAATAAAAATTTACATGCATTTCGTGAAGTCCAAATTTAAATAAATTAGGGAAGAAGGGCCTTACACCCTCAGAATTTGCTTCTGCACCACCAACACAGAATCCGCATCAACAAAATCAGAAGATGAAACATAGTCCCCAATAATCCCAAGCTCTTCTTGGTTATCTGTCCAAGTTGACAACCCTTCCAAAAGACTTTCATTTATCCCTTGTTTCCTTCCCACGATCCATAGATGATAAAATTTCTCTTCCGCCATTGCCTTTATTGCTGCAGCTGTATCTGCTCCATCTTTTACCACTACCTCTCTGTAAATCACTCTCTCATTTGCTTCGTTCTTCACCCAGAACCACGTTACCAGCCCATCGTCAAGCTTCTTTTGCCTTTCATCGTCTCCTTCGGGGTTTGAAGAAAGAAACCTCACCAAAGTTAGAGAGACATTGGGGTTGGCAACCATATGATCTGCATATGCAAGGCATTCTCTAGAGTCTGGTCCTCCCAGAAATAGCACAATAAAGTCGTGAGACGTAGTGCCCCCGGAGCAGCGAGTCAAGGGTAGGTGCCACCGGTGGGCCTTGTCAATCAGAAGTCCAACGGAGCAAGGTGCATGGGATAATACTTCGGTGTTCAACGTCTGCCCTCCACCCCATTGCTCAGCTGTGCCCATCTCCCCATCGTATTGCCTCTCCAATGGCAAAATGATAATAGTTGCCTTGCTGTTCAAAGCTAGCTTGCAGACGTCCTGAAACATCGTACGCTTCGCTGCTAAAGCTGTGAAGAAATGGAGCTTAACGCTTTCATCTCTGTTTTCTTGATAGAGAATGAGAGCGTTGCGGATTGCTTCCGAGTCGGGAAACCTGATGGAAAGGTCATCCGGATCCGGATCATTGTCGTGGTCTATGAACACAGGGTTAGCACGGCCAATGAGCTCCACAAGGTGGAAAGCGTAAACGGACAAAGGGTTTTGAAGCGTAGGATAAGTGATTTCAAGAAGGTTAACCAGGCTTGGAACGCTTTTCTTGTCCCGGATGCACACAAGAATCCGAACTTCTTCACCCGGTGGGGTATGTTGAATGGTTCTCCTCTTGAGTACCTTGTAAGGCTTTGAGGGATCATATATAACACTGATCAAAGGTGTAAGAGTTGCCAATAATATCGTTGTTAGAAATATCATCATGGAGAAACCTGGTAGCCGTATCATCTGCTCCATTGTTGTATCGTAAGTAAACACAAATCAGATGAGATATATGGTTAGTTCTATTATGACTTTACTACCTACCTACTGCCTGCCTAGTATTTGTTAGCAATTCTAAGATAAAGTGGAAGAAAAAAAAAGGACACATACATACATACATACATTTTTGTCCACCCAATGGATGTACAGAGCAAGCTCCACTTGGCCCCTCAAGCTCAAAACAAGGCTGAGAGTAAGGCTGTCTCTCGACGGGACAGCTACCATGAAGGCACCTATCATAGTTGCCAGGAATTTTGACACATAACCTGAAATAACCATGGTAAATAGTGGCCCCAATGTCGTCCAGCCAGCTTCAGTCATTGCAGAAAAATCTGTGTGGAGCCCGATAAATGCAAATGCAAATGGCATCATTATTTCCTTCAAAATTGTCTCACTTTTCTCCACCAAGGTTGCCCCTAGCGGCGGCCCGTTTGGAATCAACAACCCTAGGCAGAATGGGCCGAAAGCAACGGCTAAGCCGAACATGTCCGTCAAGAAGCCAACCACGAACACTCCCAACAAAATGGCAACCACATAAGACTCATGCACTGCTTGTCCTTCAGGGGTGTGGTCGATGATCCAAAACAGTGCTGGTCGGATGGCAGAAAGTAAGAAAGCTACAAGAACCACCATGGATATCAGATACCAAACAAGAGTTCCAGCCGATATATCCACTTGTTTCAATGCCTCGAAAACCGTTATGAAATTCATCCCAATGCTATCGCTAATTAGTGCTACGGACAAGGCCATATTTCCAACCTCAGAGCTAAGCAGGTTTAATTCTTCAAGTACAGTATAGTGGATGGGGAATGTTGTTACCGACAAACCTGACGCAATTCCCCCAATTGACGATATTTTCGCCATTTCATTGTCCATTAATTTTCGAATAATTAACCCAATCGCCATCACTGTTAGGAAAGGTAGCATAACGCTCACCATGGCAATATAAAGATGTTTTTTCCCTGATCGTTTTATCAAGGTTAGATCCATTTTAACGCCACTTACAAACACCCATAACATTAACGCAAATATTCCCAAAGTTCTCAGCACGAAACGGGAATACAGGGGAAACATGATTTCGTTAAACCGCTTGCTCTTCCCTAGAAGACATGGTCCAATGATGATGCCCGCCTTGATTTAATTTTCCAAGCAGACGTGGAAGCTTATTAACATGAAGAATATGAATAAGAAAAAGAAAGAAAAAAGAATATAAGATACTCACAATTAACTCAGCAACCAACCTAGGCTGTCTGAAAGGCTTTAGAAGAAAGCGAACCGTCTGGATGAGGAAAATCATCAAGATTAGATCCGCAAGGACCATATCGTAGGAGACAAAAATAGGGTTTTGGCCATAGAAAATGCCGAAGGCATGAGACCCTTGTGCTCTCACACATACCAGTGGCACTGCTGCAGTGCCTCGGTTGGAGGTATGGAACTTAGCACCTGTCATGTCCATTCTGGTGTGGTAGGCTTGTGAATGGGCTAGCCATGTCCATGCATTAGACTTCAAGGGCTGACCAGCTGGGAAAACCCTAACCATCCCGTAAACTTATGTACTATCATGCAACAATACAAAAAGGAGAAATTTTTGGTTTTTCTTTCCTTAAGGTCTTGGTCGTCTTGTTTTCTTAAAATAAAAATGAACGAGTCTCGAGTTTAATCGAAGTCTCTACCGCTTGAAAAATAATTTGTATATACTATAAAAGGAAAACATGTCAATTATATACATTGGAATCAGGGAATTTGTATTGGCATGCATGTTACAAAATCATCATCAAGGATATACAGCAAAACAAATCTTCCCATAAAGAGATCTCAGTGCAATGTTTATATTTCTTTTTTGGGGGTGGTTTGGATACCAAAAACATGTTGCCAAGGAAGTGATAGTTTTGCTAATTTGTCGTGGAAACCACAAGAGGAAGCAATGGCTCTTGGCTCATAGCGAGAGGGGAAGAGAAATTAAATGCTGAAACTTAGGCATCTGTTTTGCTTCTGCTGAATTAATTCATTTGTGAGTTCAAGGATTTTATATGTATAGCGGGCAATCATCAAGACCCACATTGTGAACTGTGATGCTTAGTAAATTTGAATGATTCCCTTCCACACATACATAGGTTGTAAAATAATGAAATCAACTAAAACGATACAGTTTAACTCGGAGAAATTAAGATGATCATAACACGTTTCCAATTCTGAAGAATACAAAGTGGTAGGTAACCAAACTTGTTCTACCATTCTCTTCAAAGCCAAGGGAACAAAGAACAATGAGAAGATGCTGCTAAAACATTACCATCAAATCTCATCATTACCCCACAAAGCCAAAGATCAAACATGACAGCAATATTACCACAATGCTCTGATCTTAATTTTTAGACACATGTTTTCTTATTTTATATGTTTTTTTTAGTTTTTAAATTTTAATATAATCATTTTTTTTATTTCTGTCAGTTTCTAGGTAGTGGTTTTTTTTCTTTTTCTTTTTCAATTTTCATTCTTTTTAATTTTTAATCAAATACAAAGTTGGATAACATGTAATTTTTTTTCAATTTTATGCTAACTTTTTTTTAAAGATTTTTTTAATTTTTAATTGTTAGTTTCAGTTTTTTCAATTCTAAGTTGTTTGCTTATAATTTTTTTTATCATTTTTAAAATTTTATTTTTTATTTTTGATTTCAAAATTTTCAAATTTCATTTTTTTATATGTTTTTACCCTTGTTGATACATTGTACAACAAGGAAGGACAACAAAGAGAATATAGGAGGAGATAGTGGTAGTGCTATGAAAGTCAATTCACCAAAAAAGTCAGAGAGTTAGAACAATGACAAAAGGACAAACTGTTTGCTTGAGAAAATAATTGCCCTGGGTAATCTTAGGGTGCTTGAGAGTCAATCCCCTCTTCCTCGATGGTGAGTCTTCTTGACCACTAGTGTGATGTGACATATCATCATGGAGGGAATTATCTTCATCTAATCGGTGAAAGATGTGCAACGTGAGACTATTCTGTTATGCATTCGATCAATATGAAGTTATTATACTCAGTTGGAATCTACAATGATTCAAATACGTGTTCACACTTAAAAAGTTAATGCCTTGGCATCTCTGAAGACAACAAAGGGTAAAGATCCTCCTTGGTGTAATGGATGGTCGAAGGTGAGGAGGGTCAATATCCTCCATTTCAAGGTGGGTGGCTAAGAGAAGCATTTTGTTAGATGAAGTCAATGGAAAGTCAACACTATCTGAATTGTTGACACGTATCTCAAGGACAAAAATATATAACAATAATGATCCATTTTGTAGGGGTTAGGGTCTTGCCTACCCTTTTACATTTACCCTTTTTATTCTAAATTTGTTGTGAACTAAAATTAAATTAATTTTTGGAGTTACCAAGTTATATTGCGTGGGTTGTGATCATTTCATTTCATGTACTCTCATTTATATATTTGAAATTTCAGCTTAGGTTGTAACAATATACATTTTAATGTAAAAATAATGTTTTAATTTAGTAAAGAAAATCTCATAATTGAAGAATATTGAACTTTTATAAAAAGTTTGTTATCGAAATAGACAAGACTTGTTACAGGTAAATAATTTTGACTTTTTTATCCAACTGACCCAAAATAATTAATTATTTACAAAAATAACTCGTTCTCCATAGTGCCTGCAGGTGCCGCCTGACACATCGACGACACCGCACCCCAATGATGATCCAATCATCGTTTTTTTTAAAATTAGGGTGCCATGTGTCAAGCAGCACCAATCTGTATTTTTCAAAATTCCCGTTAAAAATATGAGTATTCATTAAGGGAAAAGATATTTTTAATGGATATCACCTGATATGTAAATTTAAAATATATATTTATTTTTGGTGCTATCGGTGCGCACCGATGGGAATTTAAAAGAAAAAAGGTGAAACAAAAAAAAAGATAAAAAATTGAAAAAAAAATAAAGGGGGAAGCTTGGGACTTGCTTCATTGGTGGTTCTTGGCTTGTCAATGTCACTGTAGTAGATGAAATATTATTTAAAAATAATAATTTTAATGAGGTGAGAGTGAGGAAGAAAGAGATCTAAAATAAAAATAGGAGGAGAGAGATGAGAGAAATATAGAGAGATTAGAGAGAGAAAGTTGAATATAGAAAATAGAGAATGAAATATAAGAATGAAAAACCCTATTTAATATTATATTCTCTTTCATCTCTATTTTCTATATTTATTATTCTCTTTCCTTTCCCATCTCTCTTTTTCTTTCCCATTCGAATTTCTCTTCTTCTTCTCAATTGGGTAAAAAAGAAAAGAATTTTACATTCACTGCATGCGCACTATTACTCATGTACCTATTTATTTTCTGCATGTTTTAAAACATTCCCATGCATGAACTACCATTTAGGCATGCGGATTTCTCGATTACTTTGAAATTGCAAGACTTGAAGAGCCCAAGGCATGGGCAGGGCTAACGGGAAAAGTACGAAAAATAAACTTCAAATTATTTCATGATAATATCCAAAAATTCCCGGTTGCAACATTCTTGCCATCCACTTATTGTGTAAGATGACAGTTTCTTATACAAATAACAAAAAACATTATAACTAGAATACATTCATTCATCTGCAACGTGCTCTTAATTTTAAAAAGAAAAAGAAAAACCATCCTCGTCTACTGAGGATTTGGTGGACGGCTATTTGCGGCACAGACCCTTGATCCCCACTCCAGCAGCTCTTTGCTGGTATCATCTTTGTGTACAATGACTTCTATAAAGCACAAGCAATCTTTCTTCTCACCTGTGGCTGTTCCAATGGCTTCAATCAGCTCTCCTTCATTGCGAACCTAGATATTGAAACCCATTGGTTGGTTGGTTGGTACATCAAAAAAAGTCAAAAAAGAAAAGCAATGAACACTCTTTTAGAAAACCTTTTTTGTCCAGCAGTTTCCTTCACCATTGTGAATTGCTTCAACTAATCCAGTGTAATCCCAGTTCTTGATAACGTTATAAGGCCCGTCATGGATCTCAACTTCAATGGTGTATCCCCCGTTGTTAATTAAGAATATGATGCTCTTTTGTTCGCATCGCAGCATGGTGGATACATCCTGTGCCGTCACCTGCCAAGGACATTTTATTTAATGCTAAGGGACTCAACATTTCAGAGCTTTGCTGCTGATATTGCAAAATTTTTTGGAGATTAAAAAAGCCACCTGGAAGCTTCCATCACCAATGCAAGATATGACACGCTTGTCTGGAACCGACTGTGCGTATCCAAGGGTTGCTCCAACAGACCACCCAATTGAACCATACTGCATCTGAAATTCATACCTGCAACACCAACTTTTTTCCCTTTTGTTTGTCAAATGTCATACAAGCCTTAATTTGTAGAGAGGCAGCCAAAATATTTGCTACATACCCACATCCTTCTGGTAGTTTCAACTTCTGGCAGTTGAACCAGGAATCCCCTGTCTCAGCAATCACAGCTGTGCTACTTGAAAGCATCTTTTGTACATGCTGAAACATAATATTGACCCTCAAAGGTTCTTTGGGGTCACTTTTGGTTGGAACCCCATCTGGAATGAATATACGCTGGTAGTTTTCAAAAGCAGTTGGGTTGCGGTTAACCTTTTTTGCAAGTGCTTGGAGAAAGTCCTTCATTAGGACACACCCAAAAGCCGGTCCATTAGCAATGACTACACGATCAGGCTGCACAACAATGGCCTTCTCCTTTTTAAGAAGGAGTGAGTACCCAACCGAGCTATAGTCGTTGAAGATTGGCCCAACAAATAAGTAAGCATCAGCAGATTCCACAATTTCAGCGCAGAAAGAAGTGCTCACAGCGCCCCAGTAAGTTCCAATGAATCGAGAGTGGTGTTCTGGCACTAATCCTTTTGCTGATGGCATCACGCCAATCGGATAGCCACAAGCATCTGCCAGTTCAACAAAGGCCTCACATGCCTTTGCTACTCGAAGTTTTGGCCCTCCTATGATCACTGGTTTCACTGCCTTATTCAGAAAGGTAGTAGCTGCTTCTACGGCAGCTTCTAGACCCATCTTGTTGCTCGACCTTAACAACAAATTCACAACGTGTCCATGCATGAAGATGTGGAAAAGAGAATATCATTTTATGAACGTTAGGGACGAAAAGCAAAGAAAACCTGTGTGTACCTAGGTGATAGAGAAAATGGAATGGGCTCTCTAGTGAAAGTCGGATGAGGTATTGCAGGCAAATTACAACTTATGCTGATGTATACAGGCTTACTCTCTTTCAAAGACGTAGAAATGGCTCTATCAATCTGTTCATGCGCATCTTCCAAGTTATTCACCACAGCCTGGAATCAGACCCAAAATCAACATGATGGGATTAGTGTGTTTGTGTACTTCAGGACGAGTGCATAACAACTTTTAAGTCAAAATTAAATAAAAACATTAGTGTGTACAACCTGATAGCAAGTAACAGTCTGGAAGCACCTTAGCTCTTGGCTAAAATCTGATAAACCGATGGTATGATGGAGGATCCTATTAGTCCCATAATCATTGGTATTGGGTCCTCCCACAATGCAAATAACAGGAAGATTTTCACTGTAAGCACCGGCAATGGCGTTGATAATGCTGAGGCCACCAACCGTAAACGTGACAACACATGCACCAACCCCACGAGACCTGGCGTACCCATCAGCAGCATAACCAGCATTCAGCTCATTGCAGCACCCAATATTTTTGAGCCCAGGCTCAGCAATAAGATGATCGAGAAGGGTGAGATTGAAGTCGCCAGGCACGGAAAAGACATCCTTAACCCCTATTTCAACAAGCCGCCGAGCCAGGTGGCGCCCAAGGGTGGCATCTGCTGCTACAACGGAAGGAGGAGCATTGGAATCTAGGATTGTAGCTCCATTCTGGGCCGGGTTCCCTAGCATGCCGTTTGAAGGTTTGCATGTTTGAAGCTGAGAACCAATGGTGGAATCCATATGGGATCAATGAAACAAACAACAAAAACAAGTGATTACAAATTCTACCTGGAACTGGATAGCTTTTTACGTGGGTTAATAGATTGTCGAGGAGAAACAAAGTACGCGAAAGTAGAAGGATTAGTTTTTGAGAGTGTCTGTCGGGTTTAAGAATGGAGTACACTCATAGGATGTTAAACGAAAATTAAGGGGGAGCTTTCTTGAAGAAGACCCATTCAATTCAGTATATATATGGCAACTAACTGTGCTTCAAGGAAAACAAAAGGAATTCTTTAATATTAGCTAAGTATATTAATGGTTGACCCAAAGTGAACTATTCATTTTCAAATGATTCGGCCGGATATGATTGAATTGTATTTCCTTTTTATAATTGAGAGAGATTGTTTAAAATCGAATTCACATTTTCATTATCATTAGGTTAAGAGATTATTTGTGAATGATCTTAAATTAATTGATAAGAAAAAAAAATTGGATGTAAACAGTTATTTATATTACCAATTGAGTAATAGAATTTAGGGTTTATTGTAAATTTATTTATCCTTTATAAATTCCCATTTTCATTAGGACTTAAGACCTATTACTTAATTTTTAAGTGACCAATCTCCTCTGGGTAATTCTATTATCATATAACAATTTAGATTATTATGTAAGATTCACCCAGGTGTAAATGGGGATGAGAAACTTCGTTACTTTGAAAAATAAAAGAAATAACATTCTACAAAAAAAAAAATCTTAATCTAAAACGTCGAAAAAAATGTTACAAGTTTGACAAATATATAATTTAAAATTCCTGAAACTAGTTGTGTTACAAATCCTTCATTATTGGATAAAGAATAAGTTTCAACATCTTTCTTGTCCAAAATTAAAAAATGATTAAAGTTCACAAAGACCAAGATTTAAATTTAGTTACTAGATCCCAAGTTTATATTATAAATCAGATAAGAAGTGCCCACATATCCAATCTTATCATCTTATCCAATTTGGATATATATTCCATCAAATGCTAAACTTAACCCACTTTCTGAAATGATTACATCTACCAAAATAATGACACTTAATTCTTTTAAAAATAAAGAGTTTCATACATTAATTTCAATAAATTATTAAATTATTTAAAAATATTTATCTTAATCATTTTACTGTTAAAATCGTTATTATATAGTATTTTTTGTTCGCACCGTATTCGAAAATTCTTTTTTTCTTTCGTTTCTACAAATAAGTTTTTTTCATGAAATATCTTTTAATATTATAAATTTGTTAACTAAAACTCAAATAATTTTCTTCTCTGATTGAACTGGATCTAATACATGTTATTTTACTTGTCGATAAGTATTGATTTATCATATTGATTGTCGAATTGTTAGTGTTTATTAACCGAATATTTAAAAAAAACTTAAAAACACAATGACTTAGGGTGGGTTTGGATGAGCGATTGGGTGCGGTGCGATGCGATGCGTTTAGTTTACTTTTTATCTCACGCTATAGTATCGCTACAGTGTCTAATCTCACTGCCACCGCTGTTTTTACACTAACCACAGGTAAACGCACCGCCCACCTAAACTCACCATTAGATTAAAATTTTTAAATAATTCAATAATTATTTTGTAATATTTTAAAATTGAATGTCCAATAGTGTAATTTATCAAATAATTTACTTGCTAGTTTATTAATTATATAATTGTACAAATAAAAATAATTAATGAGTTGAAATTATTTGAAGGGTAGGTTCGATATCAAATTATTTGAAGGAGCTGTCATGGTCGCTGATTGTAGGCTCGCATTTCTCTTCATCAACCGATACCACCACGGCCCATTTCTTCGTTTTTATTACCAAAACACCCTCAAGGCCTTTAAGTCACCAAGTAGGAACATAAAATATAAATATATTATATGAATTTCCAAAATTCCTCCGCAAAATCTTATAAATCTTGAATGTTAAAATTACAGGAATGAAAATGATCCTATCTCGAAAACTGAGTAAAATTTTCTAATGAAATTCAAACATTTTGATGATTCCAAAATATTCACTCTTTTTTTTTTCTTCTTCTTCTTTTCATTTTGTTTAATCTTGGAAACCAAATTTTTCAAAAATTGCATTTCTGACCCTCCTCAAATCTCTTCCTTTCAAAGTCCTCCCTACCCCTTCTTGAACTGAGAAGGATGCGATCCCAGTCTTCGCCATTTGCTTTGCCAAAAACTCGTGAGGCGGAATCCGAACCCCTCCTTCCAACCAATCATCTTCTTGCACGTCGTCATCATCGTCGCTTTCTGAACTCCTCCGGTTATTCCTGTACTCTTCCCTCAAAATCTTCGACCAATCCGGTATGTTGACCGGCAGCGACGCAGGTGTCCCTCCGACTCTGCCACGTCGCTTGGTCGATGTCATTTTGGATACTCCACTGTCCCGGAACTCAGGCGAACCAGAGCAACTGGAGACCGAGTTGCTGTAAAGATCCGACTCGTCTAACTCGAATGCCGCCGAGTCATGATTCAACGTTGCTTGCAGTTGTTGATCGCTCGACAGAAATCTGTAGTTGGGCCTCGAGTAATAGGTTTTGCTGCACGCCATTAAAAAAAAAATTGAAAATCAAATTCCCTCGTAATCACTGTGTTACTTCCTCGTTTGGATCTGCTTTTATAAAGCTTGGCTTCTGATATGGATAAGGCTGGCTCAGTCAATTTTAAAAAATAATACTACGATTCATTTAAATTACAGATATGCCCCGTGATGTTTAAGGAAATGCCACGTACTTAAATAAAAATTACGGAAAAGTTGTAATCCTGTGCTTCAAGTTTAATTTTTTAGGGGCATTTCCTTTTTCTATCGGACCGTTGAAATTGGATAAACTTTGTTTGATTCGTTGAAGTAGTTTTGGTTTATCCAAATTAACGGAATATTAGGCCCTTAAAAGCAGGAGTTATAGAATTAGACGTGGATGGAAGACAAGCCTTCCACGTATAAACAAAGGAAAGGACTGGGATGGGAATGGGAATGGGATGGGTAAATTTGGAATTAGCGTAGGAGAAAGGAAAAAGTTCCGTCGGGACGTGCAAGGGGGGATTCACCTGACCTGGTTCTGGGATGGTTCATGGAAAAAAGAGTGGTCCGAGTTTAGAGGATCGAGGATTGGAACACGTGTCCTTAACTGCCTACGGGTTACTCGTGGCATCCAGCCATTTCGTGTAGGGTATAGAGCGTGATGGCACGTGAAATGGTGCATATTTTATCTGTTGGATCTACCGCGTCTTTGCTTGCCAGCTGGCTGGATTCTATTCACAATTTGGATTAAAATTTAGAGGGTGGTATTAGAATTTTCTCTATTTCAAATTAAATTAGTTTTATAGGGTGGATTAAAGAGTGAATTGTGTTAAAAATTTTATTTATTTTTATTATTAAAAATTTGTGTAATTGACTTGGCATGTCAAACAAAATCATCAATTTTCTTTTTGATGTGAAAAAGTTAATAATTTACCTTTTAGATAAAGTTATCTATCAAATTTAGAGATAGAGTTGGATTTTCGTTTTTATTCATTTCATTAAATCTATTTTTATTTTTGTTGTTGAGATTTACAAGTACATTAAGGACTAATTTAACCATACTTTTTAAAAGTGATTTTTAACTTAAAAATATTTTTGAGCAAAAATTAAAATTTTTTGTTTCTGCTTTTGGCCAAAAAAATATTGTCTCAAAACATTTTTTTTCTCCAAAAACATTTTTGAAAAATTTAAAAGCATCTTATTTAATAATATTTTTATCTTAAAAGTACTTTTTGTCCTAAAAATATTTTTGAGAAGCAATGCTAAACTGAATATAAAAATAATTATAATGAAGAGGTGAAGTGATAATTCATCCAAATAACCAAATGATAAATTAAACAATATTAAAAAATCCAAGTAATTTAGAATATGTGAAAGGAGAAATCGATTCATTAGTTTAGCACTGAGTGTGGATTAACACCTTGTTTGGATCGGAATTCATCAAAGCAAACAAAAATTTCTGTTATTTTTTCTTCTGGTGTTAGTAAAATATGTTAGTGGCTATTATTTCATAATCTGAGCTTGTTCTTTCCTGCTCTACAAGCCATATTTTACAGTAAATGTTTCCAACCCAATCAATCTTGCTCTTAAACATTATTGTTATTTTACAGTAAATAGTTTATATATCCGCAGCTATTCTTAGCCCAAGCATCATTGTTAACACCGGATAACTTAAATTCATTCAAAAAAAAGAAGAAGAATAATTCTAAGATTTGTATCAACGACTTAAATTATGGCAATAAAAGATAAAAGATTGTAACTTTATGTATAAAAAAAGATAAATTATCTAGTTGTCACTAAACTTTTAAGGCATGTTCATTTTGATCACTCAAAATGAAATCTGCAATTCCGCCACTCAATTTTTAGGGTATTTTCATTTTAGTCACCCAACCGTTAAATCTCTACATGCCACATTATATTTATACTTTTATTTTGGTCACTTAAGTTCTAGGTTACTTTCATTTTGGTCAAAAAGTGTCATTTTTTATTAAATATTGATCTGGGTAAAGAACAATAAGGATTAAAGTGACAAAGTGGTAAAAATTAGAATAATGCTTTAAAAATGATAAAATTATACTTGTTTATCCCCTTGCCAAAAGTTCTAATTTTTACTCAATATTGAAAATTTAAATTTCAAAACATTAAAATCAATTAAATAAGTTCTTGAAAATTTTTTATCATTTGGTAGTGTCCATCAATTTGTTATTATAATATTAAAATTAATTAATTTAGTCTCCTTTTAAATCTTAAAATTTTATTTTATGTTTTAAATTAAAATTACCTTAAATAAATCATCTTTAATAATAGTACATATGGACATAATAAAGTGTGCATAACAAAATTAAAATATATAAGTAAATCAAAATAAAACCTTGGTGAGTGGTAAACTTAGAGTATTTTCAATGTAATTGGCATGGATTCAAATCCTATCACATGTACATTTTTATTGTTTTTTAAAATTAAAAAGATTAAAGTACCCTCAAATAATATAATTTATTTTAAATACGGAAGGTCATTTTTATAATTTTGTTAGTGTCCGATTGACTCGTGAGTCCAATTTAATCGAGAATTTTATTAATAGTATAGATGTTATTAAATTAACTTTAATCATAAATAAGAAATAAAAAAAAAGTCATTAAACTATGATGGTAGTGAAAGTTAAATATAAAAAATGAAAAGAAAAACTAAGAATGTTTTGTGAAGAAAAGTAAGTTATAATTGAAATGTTGATGGAGAGAAGGAAAATAGATTGGAGTGGTTTGATATGAAAGAGAAATGGAAAGTGATGGAAGGAACTTCTCCGTCCCACTACGACTCTAGTGCCTTTGAAAACTTCATCTCTCAGCTAATTATATAGTCTGTTGAGATGGTTGCCTTCATTTGCTGGATGCTACAGCCTACAGCTTCCTCCCCTTGCAGGGTATTCCATTTCAACATGCCTCAAACAAACCACCTGATTATTTTGATTGGTAATATGGATAGCAGTTGTTCATGGAGGGTCAAGTTTTGTTATTTTAAGACAAGTCACTTGGGGCAATAATACTCATACAAACCCTACCCATCTCAAGGACTCAGTACTGCTGTCTTCAAATTTGAAACCCTGAGAAGCTCATGTTGGAGTAAAGTGGGTTTTAGAAAGCAGAGGTAATTAAGTTTTTAACGTCCTCGGCTGCGAGTTTCAAGGACCCAAAGTTGTCACTTACTCTTTCCACCAAGCAATGCAAAGGGGGGTAGAATTTAATTACTATTATCACATATATGTGCTACAAAATGACAAGGCTGATTTGAGGTTGAGGTGGTTTGGGCGGTCCATTATTCATACATAATGCATAATTAACTGATATTGCGTCAGGCTGGGTGGCTACTCTTTTTAATTTGTTTGCCCTTTATCTCATTTTCTAGCTTTATTATGATTTATGAGTTAGCTTATGTAGTCATATTTTAAGTTTAAAACCGTGCTGATGATTGAAGAATACAAAACCCTTATTAGGTATGTCCAGATGAGTTTATCTGGCAAAGTCGTCACCTACTCACTAATATGGCTTGTTTAATTAATATTAAGGGACCCAACCTCCCTTTATTTTCTATTCATTGGATAATCAATAATGGTGGTTGCATATTCTTGGCAAACTTCCTGGATTTTCCAAATATATATTTTGATATAATTTAAGGTGGTCATAGTCTAGAAATAGAAAATAATTACCCTAATCTCATTAAACAACCAACTAAAATAATAGAAATTATTACTAACGAAGAACAACGAAAATATTAAGAGAAGAAAAATATTACAAGAATAAAAAAAAGAAACAGCTAATGGTCGGTCCATGCAATGCAAAGTAGCAGGCGGATTGGACGGCTAAAAACTAATGTTAAATAATGCATACGACTACCAAATCACTTTGTTCATTCATTATCAACTATGTATCATCCTCCCTTATATATCCTTCTTCACCTCTCTTCATCCACAGCTTCATTATCAAATTTAAAGTCTCCCAGCTCCCTTTTTGTCTCTGCATTTTTCCTAGTGTAAAAAAAGAAAGTTAGATATGGGTAAGGATATAGAGAGTAGTGTAGAGCAAGGGTCAGGCAAGGACTACCATGATCCGCCACCAGCACCATTGATTGATGCTGAAGAGCTGACTAAATGGTCGTTTTACAGAGCAGTCATTGCTGAGTTCATTGCTACCCTTCTCTTCTTGTATGTCACAGTATTGACTGTGATTGGTTACAAGGTCCAAACCGATCCTCTCAAGAACACAGTTGACCCTGACTGTGGTGGTGTTGGTATCCTGGGTATTGCTTGGGCCTTTGGTGGCATGATCTTTATTCTTGTTTACTGCACTGCTGGTATCTCTGGTGAGTCGTGTTGTACTATGAAGTTTGTTTCACAGTAACCTAGCAACATGCATATCATTATTAAGTTGAATGGAATTTTCAGGAGGACATATCAACCCGGCTGTGACCTTTGGACTGTTCTTAGGACGAAAGGTATCACTGATCCGAGCCATCATGTACATGGTGGCTCAGTGCTTGGGTGCCATATGCGGGTGTGGATTGGTCAAAGCTTTCCAAAAGACTTACTACAACAACTATGGAGGTGGTGCTAATGAGCTCCAAAGTGGGTTCAACAAGGGCACCGGTTTAGGTGCTGAGATCATTGGTACCTTTGTTCTTGTCTACACCGTTTTCTCCGCCACTGATCCCAAGAGGAATGCTAGGGATTCCCATGTTCCTGTATGTACTCTTTAATCCACTCATCATCTCTTCAATATCTCTTTTATATGTGTATATATCAAGTTAGGGTTTATTTTGTACTTCAACGACTAGGAGCTTGCATGGTAAGGCATTCCCTCTTAATTATTAATAATAAAACTGGGAGTTATTAAATTTTGGCATGTGTAAAACAAACCAGGTGTTGGCACCACTCCCCATAGGATTTGCAGTGTTCATGGTTCACCTTGCCACAATACCGGTCACTGGGACTGGTATCAACCCTGCTAGGAGCTTTGGAGCTGCTGTGATATACAACAAAGAGAAGGCCTGGGATGACCAAGTAATTAAATTATTTATTTCCCTCTCTTTCACATTAGACTAAATAATCATATTTATGTGCCCATTAAATTCACTTGTTTTGGTTAGTGGATCTTTTGGGTTGGACCCTTCATTGGAGCTGCCATTGCTGCATTCTATCACCAATACATCCTAAGAGCAGCAGCCATCAAAGCCTTTGGATCTTCCAGGAGCAATTAATTAAATTCAGCCGAAAAAAAAAAGGGGGTCACGGAAATAACAAATGAAGAAGATGTGTGCATATGCAAGTTTGTCTGAGGAGCTTCCCTTTTACTCATTACTAGATTGGGGAATTGAAGGTCAAACCTTGAGGTTGAACTGTAAATAAAATTATATATATATATATGGTTATGGAGAGAAGCTGGGTGTATTTTAAGTCCCTGATATTGTTTGTTGTTGATTTGAAAGATGTCATGTAAAGTGTTGTGTTTCTTTATCCTTGTCAACTTTCATCTCTTGTTTTGTCAAATGTTTGTGTGTCTTCATTGATGAGTTGGCTTTTATGTTGCTATTTACAAGTGAAACGGTGTTTTCTTTTTCTTAAAAAATTACAAGAGAAGAATTATTTATATATATTAAATACCATGTTTTAAAAATAATTATATGGGTAAGAGTGGGTTTAGGTGTATTTGGTTATATGTCTTTGAGTATTATAAAGGAGAGAATTTATTGGAAAAAGAAAGGTGTTAGGTGATTCAGCTGTGGGATTCTTCTGCTTTTCCAAAGCTGGATGGATGTTTCTCATCCCTTCTCCCAAAAAGATTATTAGACAATTAATGAATTAATTAACCTTATCATTTTCCCTTTGGGTCATTTTCCATATGGTAAAGTAGGTGAGCCTTTAGCTCCTTCATTTATGATGAATGAAATTTGGCTTTAAATTTACGAGATAATAAGTTAAGCTTTTAGCTGTTGAGCTTGCATTTGAAAGACAAATATTTAATTTGTATTATTATCATTGATGTCACTCTATCATTTGTTTTGGTAGGCTAATATATATTTAAATCATCAACTTGAAGCAAAATCTTACATAAAATTGAAGGATATCAAGTGAATAAAATAAGTTTATTCCCTGCTTGATAACCAATATATAATCATGCCAACAATTTTCAAGATTGTTGATACAAGTCTAGAGAGGAGAAGGTGACGGTGCAAAAGGGACCGGTTCCCTTGTTGAGACTTGTATCAACAAAGATAAAATCATTAATATATATACACGCATATAACAATGGTAAAATGATAACAAGAGATAAAAAGGGGGGAAAGGATGTTATGTATTAAACGTTAGGTTTAAAAAAAAATTGAGGGATACAACTGCAGTCTGCTGACCATTTTATGCAATAATATGAATGGACACATCAAAGTTTGACTCTATTATATATTTTCTACCATCTACATGAAGAATTAAAAAAGCAAAAAAGATCAAGGATTTTGGATTGTAATTCCAACTGGTGCAGCTGAGCTATATATATATAGAGAGAGAGAGAGACTATAGAGTATTTGCATCCTGAGAAAAGGCTAAACTTACAGCAACCTAAAAACATACACCCCAACGAAACCTTGTTATATATATTCCTCCGGCAAACTATAGCCACTCATCACGATTTTGTCAGCAAACATCTTTCCGGTCTTAGGCATTACATGCCAATGCAATGTTAAGTTGAACTCTTTGCCACGGAGGTTCTTTCCCTATATATTAAACAAACCAGAAAATTACTTCTTGATTGTAGGAAAGCCCTAAATAATTTGTATAAATCTCATGAACTATTATGAAAGCCGCTTAATCTTAACAGGCATACGTGATCAACAAATCGATATTTGTTTGAGCTGCGGATCCAAAACTTTGCACGCTCTTTGGCAGGTATTATAGCATCCCAAAGCGAGACCTGTCATGTTAAAAGAATCAATTAGTGAATATATTTTCAAATAAGACCCAAATATAAATGAAGCCTCTCAGCCTTAGAAAGTTTTATTTCGGTCAGAGAAAGATCAAACATTAACTACCGGAGGCAATTTAAACTTACCTGATTCAAGGAATTCTTTCTTGTTTCATACTCAGCAGCTACAAAAATGAAAACCTGTGGTGATCCACAAGGTGATGATATCTTAAATCAGCTTCAAAATGATGAATGATAGTGACAAA
Organism: Gossypium hirsutum; assembly: GCF_007990345.1. NCBI lineage: Eukaryota > Viridiplantae > Streptophyta > Magnoliopsida > Malvales > Malvaceae > Gossypium > Gossypium hirsutum. The sequence continues at coordinate 83,367 of NC_053444.1, forward strand.
AAAGCAAGAAACAGATTGTATAAGAGAACCCTAACCAGTTCACTGAGTCAAGAACAGATTTTTTCTTTTAAGTATCCATGTCCTGGTACTTGTATCCAACATATATTCAAACATGGGTATAGAGATATGATCCTCCAAGGACACTCTAAAGTCTAAATAATAGTATCGGTCACATACCCTATCTTCAACACTCGCACTCAAATCCAAGCAACATAGATTCGAATTTCAAATAGAACCAGAATGCAAAAACTATCCCATGCACTTATAATGCATACTACAATCAGAAGATGCAAAGACATAAAGTTCTGACAAAAGAATATAAAAGATGTATGAAGTAACAAACCTGTTTTGTGTTCCATGTAAACAATGACTGCAAATCAGCTGATATATTCATCCTTAAGCTGACCTATATAAGTCAAAAACATTTAATTGGATTGAACAAAAACCAACAGTAGTTAACTAAAAATAATGTGGGATGAAGGCCAAACTACGGAAAAAATAAAGGAATATTGATTCAATGAACATATTAACAGGAAAGGCGATAAAACATTCATAATCAAACAGTTGTTATTCAGAACGTAATTTAACTAGCAGAGGGAAAGAACATTAACTCTTTGCAGTGCATTTTGCATAAATGACCGTCAAATCGAGACCTAAGGAGCTTTCATGAATTAGCCACCTACATAAATAATGAACAGCGGAAAAGAAACGGTACATTACCTCATCACTCCCCTTTGGTTGCTTCTGGAACCAATTAATGTTCATAATCTACAATCAGATCCAACAAAAAAGAAAATCCAGAAAGAGTTTATAAAAACAAGAACGAATTATCGGCCAATAAAAGGATATGAACATGTGAGTAAAGATGAACCTGGATTTCTGCAGAGGGAGAGGGAATGTTGAGGTTGTCTGAGAGAGATGCTATGACGCACATTAGTGCCAGAATCGTCACGGCAAACGTTAGAAGACCATTCAATCTGTACCCAAAAGAATGCATCTTTTCCTATTCATTTACTTTGTTTAATCCTACTGGTCCTCAGCTTTCAATTCAGTCACTGTATATTAGGGTTTAAAGTATAGTTAATCCAAAATGTGAGTAAAAAATTAAGCAAAGTGTTCCCTGATATTACAAAAACAATTCAAATTTGTTTCAAATCAGTCATGCATGAATATAAATTCTAATTCAGGAAATGAAAAACACTCAACATTGAGATCAATATTCAGGATCAAGGAATGTACCCAATTAATTCACAGACGGAAAAAAAAATTTTAAAAATACTTAGCGAAACTTAATTCAGAGGAAACAGACCGAGATATATTCCCAAAAATAAGCATCCAATGAATATCAGAAAGATATTGCAATCAAAACAAAATTAAACACGAACATATAATTGAAAGGAAAACAAGATAATCAAATAATAATAATAGACGTAAGAAATATTTACCTAAAGTGAAGAGCTAAGGGGAAAGATGGCGCGAGAGTAAAGCCGGTTTCTATGGTGATTTTTTTATTTTGAATTTTCTTAAAATAAGAAAAAATGTGATTTTGTTAGAAAATTAAGTAAAACATTTTTTATATTAAAAATTTTATCTATTTATTTATAAAGACTAATTTATTTATTTATTTAAACATTTTTTATAAAGACTAATTTATTTATTTTTTGAGTAAAAAAATAAAATATAATTTAACTAGTCTCTATGTATTTTTAACTTAAGTTCTAGTCCTAATATAAATAATAATTAATACATATTTAAACTTGAAATTAAAAAAATAACCAAAAACAAATTTAAAATTTTAATTATTTAATTTTTAAAATCTTATAAAATTATAATACTTAAATGATCTTAAAAATATCATTTTTCTCACTTTACTCCTAAATTTCTGCTTGACCTAAATTAGTACTACATTCTATTAATTGATTAAGTAACCACATGAAATGTGACAATGCATTTTAATTCTGCCATATATTAATATTTTTTTACAAATAGCTTAAAAAAAAGTAATTAGAGATAATAATGATAAAATCTTTTGGCAAAGATATTGAAGAATTTATTTGTACTTAAAGGTAAAGAAAAGGGAAAAAGAAGAAACTTAGGCTCAACCCGGGCTGAACTGAAAGTCCGGAGTAGCGCCGGAAAATCGTTCTGGGATTTCAAATTGACCTAAAAGCTTTTTAGAAGAAGAATGGATAGGCTATCGAATGCGTTTTCGTTGCTGGATATTGATGTGGACGATCATCATCCCCCACCGGCTTCATCATCTGCTTCCAAACCTTCAGGTCCGCTTATCTACTTTCATCTTTCAATCATTGCCTTTGGGTTTAGGGTTAGAATCATTTGAACTTTGGGGGTGTGCTTGATTGATTCTACGGAAGCTTATAATATCTAATTTAGGGCTTTAGAAGGAAGAAAAAATGCGATGAACAGTAATTATCGATAATTTTTTTTTATGATTGACAGGTAAGAGCAAAATCAATGGGAAGGGCTCAACTGAACTGAAACCGGCATTGCTTTCGGAAAACTACAAGTTACCCCTTGTTTGGATTGACTTGGAAATGACTGGTATGCCCTAGCAAATGCTACTTATGACTAATTTTAGTTTACGCCGATGGTGGATTATGTGATGTAAGAATCGCATTCATCTCGTCTATGCAGGTTTGAATATTGAGACTGATAGAATATTGGAGATAGCTTGTATAATTACAGATGGCTATCTCACCAAATCATTGGAGGTATCTATTTATTTAATCTTTTTTTTTTATGTTCTTGATTTAGGATAAGCCTTTCAAGGATTTTGTTAAAAATAAAAAAAGGCTTGTTTTGAAGAAATTTCAGTTTTAATGTTGTTTTCACCTACTAATCACAGCTGACTTTGAGTAACATAGTGTTGAATGAAAAGACATCATTAGAAATGTGGTATCCCTCAATGTTCTCTCCTTTTCAGGGTCCTGATCTGGCTATCCATCAATCTAAAGAGTGTTTAGATAGAATGGGGGAATGGTGTCAAAATCATCATGCAGCTAGTGGTATGTGGTTCAAGACCAATCGTGTTCTGATATGTAAATTTCCATTATTTGGTTGTCTTTCTACATTTTTATGGAATAATAGATCGGGAACTTGTACTAACAACCTTCAATTATTTTAGGATTGACAAAGAAGGTGCTCCAAAGTACAATTAGCGAAAGAGAAGCTGAAAAGCAGGTCAGTAATAATATCATCATGTATTATGCTTTCATGATGTTAGGGCAGTAAGAGCGCATTAAACATGTTGGTACATACACACCTAGTAGGAACTGTTACTGACTGGTATGCTTTAAACATAGGTTCCAGAAATCTAGTAGGATACATTTTTTTTTACTAAGGTTTGCAGTTAATGTTCTTTCATGATGCAGGTCATAGAATTTGTAAAGAGACATGTTGGTACATACACACCTCATTTAGCTGGAAATTCAGTTTATATGGATTTTATCTTTCTGAAGGTAATAAATCAATTCATGTCACTTTCAACTTCCGATTCAAAGTTGAAACAAACTCCGATATCTTGCTCCTTTAACCTGCTCCAAAGCTATATTCGATGGCTAAGTTGTCTTTGGTATTCATAAACTTCCCCTTGTTCTTGATTTAATAATTTTCTAGTGGGTTCTAAAATGGGCAATTGCATGCATGTTGTAGAAGATGAATGTGGAGTTCATTTTTTATATTCTTTTGATAACTTTTGTGCTTATTATTGGCAGAATTTGAGGTGTTAATCATATTTGTATTTTGCAGAAATATATGCCAGATTTGGCTAGTCTTTTCTCTCATGTAGTAGTTGATGTAAGCAGTGTAAGGGCTCTTTGTATTCGCTGGTATCCAAGAGGTAAATATAAAGTTTGCATAGGTTTTTTTTAGACGAATTATATGTTGATCTCATCATACATGGCAGATCAAAAGAAAGCCCCTGCCAAAGAAAAGAAACACAGAGCCATGGATGATATCAGAGAGAGCATATCCGAACTTAAATACTTCAAGGAGACCATATTTAAAGCAAAATCCAAGAAGTGAATGCCAATTGCTTTTGAAGACAACTTTGATAACAACAGCTTTTGCTAGTCTGTGTTGACTACAATTAGATGATTCAAGTTTTAGTACAAGAAATGTTTATATGTAAAAAACTATTTGATAGTCGGCCTTAGCATATGGTAATCTTTTGAAATATATGTTTATGCAGTTGTGCAATGGCTGGTTACAGCTTTATCCTTTATCATCTCTTAATAAGCGTTTGGATTCTGGGAAAATGCTACAGATACCAATACTTTGAATATTAGAAACAACATGATTATAGGATAAATAAATATAAAAAGTATCTCAGAAATCTTTATAAATATATCGTTTAAAAAGGAAAAAGAACCTTGAAAATTCACCATTCGTCTTGCTCTAAAGTTCACAGATTTTTAAAATAAACAGCTCAGTGCTCAACTCCCCATCTCTCCCTTGTTGTATAACCAGACCATTCAAGTGAATTAGCAGTTACCGATGGCTATGGCTTAGAGATCCAACCAATACGAGCAAAACAAGCTTGACCATTGAAAATGATGGCAAACTGACCATAACATGTGTGCATACATAGACTAAGAAGAAAAAACGATCTTGTAATTCGCTTATGGCACAATGAACAGTTTATACCTATAGTGTTTAAATTGGATGATCACATCAAACCAAAACATACATTTGCAGGATGTTGTGTAGTCCTCAAAGACCGATGACTTTCCTGTGCACATGTTGTCCATGCAAACCTTCATCTCCGTCATGATGGTGAAAAATTAGAGTTAAGATCCCTACTAAGCATAGCACCGAACCTACAAGAACTTTGTCATATCGCTCCACCCAATGAAACTTGAGTTGGCTAGCACCGTAGAACGACAAAGCAACCAATGAGGTCATCACTGCTATTGTGCTGCAAATAAAATGTCACCTTAGTTAAGCCTTGTTTGGTAAAATATGCCCAGGTTATAGCTTTAAATACAGGAGAAAACCAAACTCGGGCATCTATATGTTATTGTCTGATTAAACAGAACTTGAATATACCTGACACAGAAGGACTTGCAAACTCTTACATACACATAGAACACTTTTCCTGTTTATTTTTAATCACTTAAATTGGTTCATTGTAACATAGAACTCCCACACAGAAAATGCTACTGATTAATGTTATGAACTTCAGTGTAGATTACGGGTTGAAGCTGTCTGCAAGGACTGAGTTGAAAACTTTTATTGCAGCCATAGATAAGTATAATGCAAGTGTTACGAATCACCTCAGCTGGGTGGTGGTTAAAAGAATGTAAAGATCATGCAAATTGTTTTCCACAAACAAAGTAGCTGGCTTAGCAACACAAACAGAGGTGATTCTGTATTCCATATTTTATGATAGCCATGTCATCTATGTTTCTGTGACACTTGATTTCCCCTAAAGTATCCACATCCAGCACCTATATCTGACACATTCAAGCAAGGGTATGGAGTTATGATCTCCAAATATACAGAAAAACTTGGAAAAAAAATGGGGATACCCACATCTGAGACTCACCCCCACATCTCGAGTAACATAGCACGTCAGGCTCTACCACCATGCCCTTCCTTATCTACACTAAGCTTCTGCCAGAAACATATAATAGTAGGACTAAGACTAGCTGTTATTTGCTTATTTCGCCGAAATGTGAAAAGATTCAAAAGTAATAATGACAACAGACTGACGACGAGGAACTTCCAAGTGATTTTGCAGTATTAACACTGATCTGTTAACTCATGACCAAAGTCTGAAGATGCTACACCAATTGGAAACACATGAACAATTGAGACAACTTGACCGTACAAATCAAGGGAACAACACAATTAAGATGATCTATTCTTCAATTACCACATCGCTAACATCTGCCAAGTACCAACAAATTCAAATTGATTTATGCAATTCTCAAAATTCAGAGTCCTTTTTCATTCTATACCTGAATAGAAGCACTATGATTGCAAGCACCATCATCGACGATGAGTTTCCAACAGCTAGAAACACCGGAAGAGTGGTAGCGCAAGGAGACAATGCTGGAACAAGGACAAGACCGGCGACAGCCATTTTCTCCATAGGTTGATTATGAGAATGACTGTGCCCACCTTTTCCAGACAAAAACAACAGTATATAGCTACCACCAAGAACTATGAGCAAAAGTGAAGCAAGTTTATGCACTGTTTCTTCTCCAGCAATCGTGTTCGCCATAGTGATGGCAGTTATACCAAGAAGCGAAGTAGATATTACATGCAAAACTGCTCCAAATGCGGCTGCACGTAGAAATAACACAAATATAAACAGGAATGATAAAAGCTCGGCGAAAATCTAGCTAAATAGCATTTGATTCCTAGATGTTCGACAAAATGATAGAAACCCAAAATTGCATATCATATTAGAATTAAATTATGACCAGATATTCCTCATCAAATTGACGAAAGATCCCATAAACAGAACAGAAGAGAAAATTAACATCCCAAAAGCAATCTGGGTACATATAAATTAGGGATCTAAAAGCAGAAATAGATTGATGGAGGGGACTTACTGACGAAAAGGGTACGAGAAAGGGTCCATTTCTGGGCCCGTCCGACGATGGAGAAAGGAAGCCAATGGGTGGGAATGAAGGAATGAAGAAGGGAAACGGTGGCTATGCCGCCTATTGTTGACAGATCTTCGGCGCTGAAACTCTCCATTTTCGCCTTTTCGTTCAAAGTGGAAAGGAGATTGATTCTGTGAGTTACCTGGATTCAAAATAACTACTTTTCTACTCTTTCTTCTTCTTTTTTCTTTTTAAATTTCCTTCGATGGAGAGAACTGGTGAAAGAATAAATCGGTTGGTGTCTGTTGAAGCTCTGAGAAAACAACAAAAATTATAATACATATACCAATTTTATGTTTTATGTTTTATGTTTCACTTTAAACCCAATTTATTAATTAATCAACTTTTTCCTTTCTTAATATATAATTTTTCTTTCATCAAAAAACAAATATTCAATTTTTTTCAATCTGTTTGAGTTTTTATTAAAATATTTGGAACTTACTTTTTGCATAATATTAATTTTAGCTTATTTTTATTTTTTAGTTAAATCTTTCAAAAATAATTTATTTATTTAATTAATAAAAATACTTAATAAAACATTAATTTTTTTAAGTGATGCTCACATGGCAACACACATAACTTTATTTAGGGTAAATTACAAAAGTATCATTCAATTATACCTTTTATTCTATTTTGATCATTCAATTATTATTATTTTTCAATTTAATCACAAACAAAAAAATTTAGTGAGGCTGTCATTAGTTGCTGTTAGATGACTAATAGAAAGTTGATATGGACATTTTTTTATTGGTCTAATAAGAAAATTAACCCTCTAATGTTTATATATTTTATTAATTTGATTTTAAATATAAAACATATAACAAATTTAGCCTTAATATTTATTAAATTTATCATTTAATTTCGAATTTAATAAATTTAATTATCAATATTGACAAAATTTATCATTTCAATTCTAAATCAAAAATTTTATAATTTAAAAAAAAATCATATCAACCCTCTCAAGATTCACATCCAAATTTGTATACGAAAAGCTAACTTTGTATGATACAACTCCCACAAATTTCTTTTTCTTCTTTGAATTTTTTTTTTTAGAAAGAATTCCATAGTTGAGAAGTAAGGAACAGTAAGGAAATTGATGTTCTCACGAGAGCTAAAATGATTTTTTTTAAAATTAAAAATTTTTATAAATATTAACATTGAATTTTATTGAATTTTTTAGAATTCAAATTAAGATAATAAATTTTATAAAAATTGAGAGATCAATAAAAAAGTTCAAGTCAGCTTCAAGTCCCTCTTCTAACTGCAACAAGGGGATTATGAATAAAATATTTAATTTCAAAAAATTTAGTGATTAAATTAAAAAAATTAATAATTGAGTGACCAAAATAAAATGAAAGGCATAGCTGGGTGATATTTTTGTAGTTTACCCTTTTATTTATTTATTTTCTAGACCGGCTCGGCTAATATTTCATTTTTCTGCGACTCGACCCTCGTCCCCGCAATTCTTTTTAAGAAAAAGGAGGGAGTTTTTTTTTTTTCTTTATTTTCTCCTTCTAGGGTTCCGTTACTGCCCCCAATGGTCGTAGTCGTAAACATGCCGGTCGATTCCCTCGACCGTCAACCCGGTGGAGACCGTAAAGACACCAATAATAACCATAACAACAGACAACCTCCGTCATCTGATGACCCCAACTCCTCTCCCCCTCCTCCGCCTCCGCCTCCGCATCGACGCCGCGACCGCGACTCGCGTGAGCGACGAGACCGTGACTATTACGATCGTAACCGCTGTCCTCCACCTACTCTTCCTAGGGATAGAGATCAGAGGAGTCGAGGTAGCATTAGCCCTCCGCCACCGCCGTTGAATTTCAGGGATAGGAGACATTCGCCTCCTCCGAGGAGGTCTCCGCCATACAAGAGGTCTAGGCGGGAGGATGGAGGCTACGAAGGCAGGAGAGGGAGTCCTAGAGGAGGGTTTGGACCTGGAGATAGAAGGTAATATTTTATTTTTGAACTATTGGTTTTTATATTGCCTTAGCCTTTAGGTATTTTTGTATGCTAAATATGATGGGATTGTTTCTTGCTAGTTGTTTAACTAAGTGTTCTTGTTGAATGATTTAAGTATGCAAGTTCATTAGCTGAAAGATTAAGACACGGGTGACTTCAAGAAGGAAATATTCTTTAAGTTATAGGCCTCTAAAATTTTGTACAATATGGCTAAATTGAATGCAAAACACTTCTAACAAATGCTAATGGCTATTGCTTAAACTGCAAAGGGGCCTTGTATACAGGAGAAAAAAATTTGGTCCATGGCGTAACTTGTAAGTTAGTATTTCTGGAAGATGTGTCTTCTTGTTGGACCAGAATATCCTTATTATATTTATGGTCTATGGAGGGTGCTTAAGTGTTTGTCTTTCTTTCTTTATTAAGAATCTCACATATTTATTTCAGTCTTGATTCATTACCTCCTTAGCAGTGCTTGACATTACGAGGAGCCCTTGTTTGTGAAAGTTAGAAGGGGCTTCCTTTTTTCATATTTTGCAAAATACCGGACTGCCTGAGAATATCTGACATTGATCTTTTGTTTTTACTAAAATCTTGCCTGAGGGAAGATCATTCTTTCTGTTTTCTCTATATCTAATTAGCCTACTAATATATAACTATGGTTCATTATTTTAATTCTGTCCTGTTTATGTTCATATTTCCCTCATCTCTTTGTATTGATTATATTCAAATCTTGCTGACGTTGTAAAACACTTTTGGTAATGCAGGTTTTGGAACAACTATGGTGGTGGATATGATCGTGAAATGGGAAGGCCCAGTTACCCTGATGAAAGGCCTCATGGCCGGTACTTCAATCGCTCTTCTGGTGGCCATGAAGATGGTTATTTCCTAGCAACTGCTTAACAACTTCAAAATTTCCTTAAAACTTCAATTGCTGATCTTGATCACTTTTATTTTGACTTCTGTATTTGCATCCCTTTTTTTTCGCTCGTCACTTATTATCACCATACTTAAATGGTTATATTACAGTTAGTGGCCAACCATTTTTTCAGTTTAATTATCAATTTTAGTGTTAATATAGATCTTGAATGATTATATTTAATGTTAATCTTGTGGAGAATTCATTTTTTAGCAAATAGCAAACAAATTCTTTCTGGTTAGGAATTGCTTATTTTTCATAGGGAGAATTATGATAACTGGATATTAACATGGGTCAAAACTGAAGGGTCAAAACTGAAAACTGTTCTTTTGCTCTTAGGTATCCTTTTTTGCCTTTCCTAGTTGATTGTGTCATTTTGGAGGGTATTGAGATGCATATGATCAAAGTAATTTTGGCTTTCTAGGAAATGATGCATTATTGCAGTTAATGATGACTCTACCACTTTGTAGGTGTATTCCTTCTAAAATTCCATAAAGTGGTGCTGCATTATTGTATAATGCAGAAGGAACAAATTCTTTATCCATCTTTTCTATTTATGCATTAGTGCTGTTTAGTTTTTGTTTACCAAATGACGTTGCTTCTGCAGACTGGGATTCTGGCCGTGGTGGTTATGGCATTGCTTCGTACTCAGGGAGTGCTCAAAGGTTAGCTTTCCATCTCATCTAGAGCTCTTGTGTTAAATGAGGTTTGAATTATTTTATTTTACTGTATTTCTGGCATCATTGAAGTTCTCTTTTAATTGAGGTTGATTCCAAAATTGCTGTTCTTATCATTTGGTTGCTGGATCTTTATTCATCTCATTCAGTAACATGACATGATAAGTAAAATTTTCAGAGAGGGATTGATGTCGTACAAGCAATTTATTCAAGAGCTTGAGGATGATATACTACCAACTGAAGCTGAGCGCAGGTACAAATGAGGAATTATGTTTTTGGTTCAGTTTTATCTTGTTTAGAACTTGTGGCTTAAAAGGGTAGATGTTAAGTAATTGTAGCCTTTTACTGTGTAGGTATCAAGAATACAAGTCAGAATATATATCTACCCAAAAACGAGCATATTTTGATGCTCACAAAGATGAGGAATGGTATGTCCCATTGTGTACTGAATACCTGCCTATCTATTCACCTCACCTCATTGTTCTAATTGGTCTTGCTTATGCATGTAGGTTGAGAGACAAATATCATCCAATAAAGTTGGTCACTGTTATTGAAAGGTTAGTTTTATGTGCAGATATCATGATGTTACAGTTAATGAATTTGTTAGTAAGCTGATGACCCCCTCTGCCCTGCATTTTGTATTATGGTGTAATTGATGGATTTGGTGTCACTTTTCATGCTATTGTTGGGTTTTTTCTTCATCTTTTTGGGATTTTTTTCTTTAGGAGGAATGAACTTGCACGCAAAGTTGCCAAGGACTTTTTGCTTGATCTGCAGAGTGGAACATTGGACTTGTAAGATCAGCATTTCATGTGCACTTATCTTAAATGCGTATTCAACCTGGCTCCTTGCATATTATTTTCCTGCTGCTGGCCCGTAATAAATGTTTGTGGTGCAGAAGTCCTAGTGTCAATGCCTTGTCATCAAATAAATCAGGCCAGACAAGTGATCCTAATTCTGAAGATGAAGCTGAAGTTGGTGGGAAAAGAAGGTGGCATGGAAGGGGACCTGCTAAAGAAACTGATCTTTCTGCTGCTTCCAAGGCTCACCCAGTCAGTGCGGATCCTAGAAGAATTGAGATTGACATTGAGCAAGCACAGGGCCTTGTATGTAAACTGGACTCTGAAAAAGGAATAGAGGAAAATATTTTAAGGGGGTCCGACAACAACAAAATAAATAGAGATAAATCTCATGGTAGTTTGACTGGCCCTGTGATTATTGTACGTGGCTTGACGACTGTGAAAGGCTTGGAAGGTGTTGAGCTTCTAGATACTCTTATAACTTACTTGTGGCGTGTCCATGGCTTGGATTATTATGGGATGATTGAAACAAATGAAGCTAAGGGTCTTAGGCATGTGAGAGCAGAGGGAAAGAGATCTGATGTGACTAGCAATGGATCTGAGTGGGAAAAGAAACTTGACTCACACTGGCAAGAGAGATTGAGGAGTCAGGATCCTTTGGAATTAATGACTGCTAAAGACAAAATAGATGCTGCTGCCATTGAAGCTTTCAATCCTTTTGTCCGGAAGATTAGGGATGAAAAGTATGGTTGGAAGTATGGTTGTGGTGCTAAGGGTTGCACAAAGCTCTTTCATGCTGCAGAATTCGTGCACAAGCATCTTAAACTCAAACATCCGGAGCTTGTGGTGGAGCTAACATCTAAAGTGTCTGAAGAGCTTTATTTCCAGAATTATATGAAGTAAGTGTGGTCTTACCTGCAGCATATTGATTTTTATAGTTTTTATTTTAAGGATATTTCAATAAGATATACATTGTTGCCATTCCAGTGATCCAGATGCTCCTGGTGGGACACCTGTTATGCAGCAATCCATACCGGTATGCTACAGCTGGTGTTTTGATGTTATGATTGCTGTTACTGCTATTTAACCTCAGTTTTCCCTTTTTGCTTTGTAATTTTTTCTTCTTGCAGAAGGACAAGCCTCAGAGACGTAAAATATTGGAAAATCACTTGAGAGATGACCGCGACTTACATGGAGAACGCGATAGATCTGACAACCCTCAAACAAGTGATTTTTCATTGAACGATGATGGTCTTGATGGGGGGAATCGTGATGATCCAATTTTTGATGCTTTTGGTGGACAAGGGATGCATGTTGCAGCTCCATTTTCTTCAGATGTTGCACCTCCGCCAGTATTGATGCCAGTTCCTGGTGCTGGGTAGGTCTTATGCTGTTCTACAAGTAGTGGTAGTCAGTTTAGTATTTTCTCAAGGGCTTATATGTGTATAATTGCAGTCCATTGGGGCCCTTTGTTCCAGCTCCACCTGAACTTGCAATGCAAGTGTTCAGAGAGCAAGGTGCTCCTCCTTTTGAAGGCAATAGTAGAAGTGGACGTTCTGGACCTAATTTAAGTGGACCAACCCCCTTTCTTTTGCCTCCTGGCTTCCGACAGGATCCTCGGCGTCTACGAAGGTAAGTTTGCTTGAGATGTTGTAGCTATTTTACTTGCAGGGCTTGACCTCAGCTACTTGTCTGCTTGAATACAGTATTATACAATTTGCTTCGTGTTCCTAAATTTCATGATTTGGGTAAATTCAGAAAGTGTATCTTAATTGTATAATGGTGTTCCTATATATGCTATTGCTCCTGTGTATTCTTTTTTTTTTAAACCAAATGAGGTGGGAACTTGGTATTTATAAACCATGAAGTTGCTCTAGTGGTCCCATGTAACTAACAGAATATCAAACGGTGTTATGATTTGGTAACATGCGTGTGATCAACAATTCCCTTACCTTTTGAAATCTCTATTGACATCACTGTATGCCCGAAGGTCATCATGTTCCTTCATCTGTCCCCCTTTTACTCTTTGACCCATGGTTTCTTCGGTCCCACAAATTTTGATTGCCTATACTGATAAATGCAACTAGAGGAGTCACTTTTTCTCATGGTTTAAAAGACAGAGAGGTACAATGTTCTGTGTTTGGATTTTTAAGACTTTAGGGACACTATAAGGTTTCCACTTTGCGTTTAAATGATTTAGTATTAGTTAGATGAAAGATTGCAAATGTTATCTTAGTTGCTTGATCGTGAATCTCTTGCACAGTCAAGGTTAGTAAAGCTTGCCCTGTTTTATCTCATGCAGTTATCAGGACCTAGATGCACCGGAGGATGAAGTCACGGTAATAGACTACAGGAGCTTGTAGACATTAGAAATAGAGGTGGCAGAAAGCTATTCATCAAACAGTCCAAGGACAAATGTTGTTAATGTTACGATTGACTGCCAGAGAAGCAATGATGAAAAATTCTTAAATCTTGCCGGGTGCACAATAGCTGCTTCCCTTTGTAATGAAGAGGTATTGTACTGCTGTGATTTCACTAATGAGGTTAATTGCTGCGAACAATCCTCTTTATCCTTTACCCCGTCTTATCTAACTTTAAAAGGTGATGTTGATGAACATGGGATGGGTGGCATATAAAATGGTAAGCAATTTGTAAAATGGACTTGTAGTGGATAGGCGCATATTTTGTTTTGATCTTCCTAATGTTAAAAAGAGGTAAGGTTTTCATACTTATATGATAATAAAATTGGTCTCTTTGGTGAGATTTTTGGAATGTCAGTGGTTGATGATTAGGATATTAAATACCGGTAATGGCAATGACTCATTTCTCCCCTTTTTTTAAGGTTTTTTTCCCTATAAATGTATTCAGTGTTTGTGTAGTTGTGTTATAGTGTTGTAATTTAGCTATTCGTTCCCATTTGATGTCCATATTGTAATTAAGACCTGTCTCCCAATCCCATCAACGCCTTTTATTTCGTAAGCTTCCTTGTTAGAGTCTCTGCTTATGCTTCACTCTGCAAAATGTCAAATTCCATCACAAATGAATTAGATAACAAACAACAATTTATGCAAGTAAATCATAAAGGTGAGAGAGGCCATAGATACGAGTAAAAAGATGAAAAGGGAATGGAGCGACCCATATTCATCACACGGCAAAGGATGCTTACAACAACATTCGAAAGCTGCTCCCAAATGTATCCCTCGATACTTGGAATTTTACTTCTGACAATCTTCTGCGTGTCTTAAAGCTGGAATGCATGGTTAAAAACCCAAACAGTACTAAAACTACAGCAAAAGCCATGCTATCAGTTCCCATAGCAAAAATGAAACAAATCGGCCACCAACGCAGATGTATAAAACATAACTCAAACTTGGAAATTTTGAGTAGATTTTTTTATTTTTTTTCCCCTTGTTTATACAATGACCAACAGGTATCGCTCCATTTACAGTTTTTTCTTTTTAATTTATCAATTTATGAGTGTCTACACACGTGTGTCAATATAAAATTGCTAGTAATCAAGATTTACATCGGAGTTATTTCACAAATGCAATTGGTTTATTACATTCACTCTGGAAACGAATAAGATTGAATAGACTTGAAATTGGGATATATATTTACAATGATCTCTTACATTACAGGCTGAGGCCTCCGAGAAAATATGTACAATTGCTGGCCCTGGCTATGCTCTAACTAAATGAACAGAAAAGCATGTAGAAACCAGGCAATGCATTTTGTTCCAACATTGCAAAGCCAAATCTGCATTTGTTGTAAGCTCAATGAACATATGATCTACAATTTTTTTGTGCTGGAATCACTATACATGTTACGTTCCAACATATAACACACACCTTCAACGGGAATCACAAATGCTGCCTTCCACAGTAGCTGAACTATGACCCTGCAGAAATATAAACAATCCTTCACTATATTAAACCATTTTCTGGTTGCCAACAACTAAGAAACTAAAGCCTGAATACTGAACACCATAAATACTCAATAAAACAATATAATCCTAAAATGGTTATAAATCAAAATCATTTATGGTAAGAATAAAATTTGACAGATACATTCCAAAGTTCCAGTGGCTATGGAATAAAAAAATATTAAACACTCCGGCTAATGGGGATATCAGATTCAATCTTTTGAATCCATTATAAAATACCACTTATGATTTCTGTTTTATACATATTCTCAAACCAAGAGCAAAAAGAAAATGGCAAAGTCAAGTTTCTTGTTGCTTGTTGACATTTTTGTGATTCTCATGCTTTGTATAAGCCTTTGCCATGGTGCTGTAGACGATGATAGGAAGGTAAGTATTGTCTGTTTTTTATATCTTCGAAATGAATTTCTGCTTATTTAAATTTTAATAATGTGGCCATCCAGGTTTACATTGCATACTTGGGATCTGCTCCTGATAGAGACTACATTGCTACATCTCAACATTCCACTATGCTTCAAGCACTTTCTACACACAGGTAAGACCTGTAATCGGAAATGATCAAGATTGGTTCTTAGTATGTAGGTTCGATCCGGTTTTGGACCACCTGTATATTCCGAATCTGATTTTTTTTTATTCTCTTTAGCTCTATGGAAAATTACTTAATCAGGAGTTATAAAAGGAGCTTCAATGGATTTGCTGCTAAGTTAACTAATGAAGAGGCAAAGAAACTTGCAAGTAAGTTATATAAGAAGGCCTGTCTTTTTTATTTATTTATACAACTCAATGGCATTGTCTTAATGATATGTTTTCACCATTGCTATGTTATGTAGACTTTAAAGAAGTGGTTTCTGTTTTTCCAAGTAAATTTACCACCTTCATACAACAAGATCATGGGATTTCTTGGGACTCAACCAAACTACTAAACATAATGCTACTGCCGAGAGCAATGTCATTGTTGGTGTCATTGATAGCGGAATCTGGCCCGAGTCTGATAGCTTTAGTGATGAAGGCTTCGGTCCACCACCTAAAAAGTGGAAGGGAGCTTGTAAGGGTGGCCAAAACTTCACTTGTAACAAGTAAATTTACGATCGGACCGACTGTTATTCAAATCCCTGAATCAATGTTTGTTGTTTACTAATGATATTTTAGTACTTATATTACAGGAAGCTTATTGGAGCTCGAGTTTACACCACAGATTCTGCCAGGGACATGGATGGTCATGGATCTCATACAGCTTCCACAGCAGCAGGGAACAATGTAAGGAATGCTAGTTTCTACGGACTTGCTGAAGGCATTGCAAGAGGAGGGGTTCCATCAGCAAGGATTGCTGCATATAAAGTATGCGATGATACAGGGTGTACTTCAGAAGATATAATGGCAGCTTTTGATGATGCCATTGCCGATGGAAATGATCTTTTATCAGTTTCATTAGGACCAGAAAGTTCGTCTGAGTTTTACCTGGACCCAATAGCCATTGGTGCTTTCCATGCAGCCGAGAAAGGTGTACTTGTTGTACAATCTGCAGGCAATAGTGGTCTAGCAGGGTTCCAATCGGTGGCAAGTGTAGCACCGTGGATACTTAGCGTTGCTGCAAGCACAACAGATCGCCATTTTGTCAACAAGGTTGTTCTTGGGAATGGGAAGACACTAACTGTAAGAACTATATCGCTCTTGAATTGCTCTGACTCTTGTAGTTTATTTACTTGATAGTAATAGTTTCCTCTTTGCAAGCAGGGGCTTTCAATAAACTCTTTTAGTCTTAATAGAACAAAGGTTCCATTGGTTTATGGGCTGCAAGCATCATCTGATTGCGATGAGTTCAGTGCTCGGTTAGTTCCATTGGCAGGCTGCATTCTGATTGATTCAGATTTAAGCCGCATGTTTGATTCATTGTTGGTCCTTTTTCAGGTTGTGTCTCCCTAATTGCCTGAATAAAACTTTGGTAAAGAACAAGATCATTCTATGCGATGACATGCAGGGTGTAGACGAAGCTTACAATGCTGGTGCATTGGGATTAATTACGAAATATAGATCTGACGATGTTTCATTTGTTGTCCCATTGCCTGCTATAACTTTAAGCTCCAAGGACTATGATTCCGTCACATCCTACCTGAATTCCACCAAGTATGTACATATCGATGGTTCGGGTCATTATTTTGTCGTATGTTAGGTAAAATAAAACTAATGCCTTTGCTCATTGTGTCACAGACAGCCTAAAGCAAAAATATTAAGAAGTGAAACAATTACAGATAAATTTGCTCCTATAGTTGCTTCATTCTCTTCAAGGGGTCCTAATTTCATTATACCAGACATTCTGAAGGCATGCATTTCTCCCATAACTCGGATTTTATCGTTATTTTGCTTTTTTACGGTAAACTAAATAGTTCTGTAAATGCATTGCGGCCCGATATAAGTGCACCAGGAGTGGATATATTGGCTGCATATTCACCAGTTGCTTCACCATCGATAACTGCAACAGATACAAGGCGAGTTAAATACAACATAATATCAGGAACCTCAATGTCTTGTCCTCACGTTGCTGGTGTAGCCGCATACGTTAAGACATTTCACCCTCATTGGTCTCCCTCAACCATTAAATCTGCTCTTATGACTACTGGTAATCATTCATTGCCATTATTGTAACATATGTCATGTTTTTCATCTTACATTTGTTTTCTTTTGCCTAGCTTTTCCGATGGATGCACCGAGGAATCAAGGTGCCGAATTTGCTTATGGATCAGGACATATCAACCCTGTAAAAGCCATTGATCCTGGACTTGTATACAATACCATAAAAGGTGACAACATAAGATTCTTATGCAGTATTGGATATGATAAAGGTTCCATAAAAAATATAGCAGGAAACAACACCTCTTGTCCTAAAAACAATACTAAAATGCTGCCAAGAGATTTCAATTATCCTACACTCACTGCTTTAGTACCAGCAAGCAAGCCATTCAAAGTCACTTTCCATAGAACAGTAACAAATGTTGGTGTAGCAAGATCTACTTACAATGCAACAATCGCTACCCTGTTGGAACTCGAAATCAAAGTGGTTCCTCAAGTCTTGTCTTTCAAGTCTCTAACAGAGAAGAAGTCTTACAAAGTTACTGTTTCAGGAAAAGCTTTGGGTGAACAATCAATGGTGTCTGCAACATTGATATGGTCAGATGGTACACATAATGTTAGAAGTTCGATCGTTATTCACACATATGAAGGTGTCCGTGGGACTGTTTGAGTCACTAGATTGAGTCTGCATTCTGTTTTTATTTGTTCAGTCAATTTCTTGCAATCTATTAATAAAATATTAGTTACATTTTTCCATGACAAACTTTCCCAATACATGATTTTTGCAACACCCCAGATTTTTCAGTGGAGTAAATCAGAAGAAAAATGAAGTTATAAATTGATTCCTTTGTCGTTTAAGTTACAAACATAATCAGTTCAGCTGCAAAAATATACAACAAATACAGCAGAGAGAATGGTGTTATTAGATAGTGAACAATATATCTTGAAATTGTCATAAATCACAATCATATATGGTATGAGTAAAATTGCCAGATATGTTCCAATTCACTATAAATACCAGTTATAATTTCTGTTTTATGCATACTATCAAACAAAGAGAAAAAAAAATGACAAAATCAAGTTTCTTGGTGTTTCTTGACATTTTTTTTATTATCACAGTTTGTGTAATCCTTCGCTTTGGTGCTATACATGAAGATAGAAAGACAACTATTTTTAACAATGTTTATATGGAACTGGTTCATGAATTATAATAATGTGCGATGATGACCATCATCATATATGATGCAGGTTTACATTGCATACTTGGGACCACTTCCTGATGGAGACTACATCGCTTCATCTCACCATTCCAATATGCTTCAAGCACTTTCTAAACACAGGTAGGAAGCCATTTTTTTAGAGGATGTCCTTTGATGCCTAAGCCAAAGTGTTGGTCCATCAGTATGATGATCGATCCTTATTTTTTCTTCTCTGCAGCTCTGTGGAAAATTACTTAATCCGAAGTTACAAAAGGAGCTTCAATGGATTTGCAGCTAAGCTAACTAATGAAGAGGCAAAGAAACTTTCAAGTAAGTGGTAGAAGAAGAGCTGTGTTTTCTTTTTAACACAATGGCATTGCCTTAATGATATGTTTTCACCAATGCCATTATATGCAGGCTTTAAAGGAGTGGTTTCGGTTTTTCCAAGTAAAGTTAACCACCTTCATACAACAAGTTCATGGGATTTCTTGGGACTCAATCAAACTGTTAAACATAATGCCACGGAGAGCAATGTCATTGTCAGTGTCATTGATACCGGAATCTGGCCCGAGTCGGACAGCTACAGCAACGAAGGTTTCGGTCCACCACCCAAAAGTGGAAGGGAGCTTGTAAGGTTGGCCAAAGCTGTTAGGTATGGGTCCCACTATGTGGGAAACCCATATTTTCTGCCACAATGTTTTGCCTTTCTTTTTTGATTTTGTCAAAAGCCAATTTTTTGGCCTTTTAACGTGGGAGTGGGCAGCATTCTTAATTGAGAGCAAAATTCTCAATTACATCCAGAGAGAAACAGAGAGTGAGATTGAAGTAGAAAAATCAGTTTTTCAAGCTTGGTGCAGCAGTGATCAACTCTTCGATCGAAGGTCCATCCGTGGTTCGATTGAGCTGATTTTTGGACAGCAGCTAGGCGATAAGGTGTTCTTGACTTTGTACGGTCGGATTTTTCATTTGAGTCTTGTAGAATCGAAAATACCCATTTTTCAGCAGCTGCGTTTTTGGTGATATTCTCTCATTTTTCTCTCTTTTGCTAAAGATTACATATTGTTAGCCTTGTCGGAGTTGAATGCTTGTTGTAGGCTTGATATTGTGATCTTGTAGTCGAACATTTGATGATAGTAGAGCTCTTTATCGGACTCTAAAGTCCCGTGGTTTTTACCCTTGATTTAGAGGGGTTTTCCACGTAAAAATACCGGTGTCTCTATTTATTTTTGTTGTGGTTGCATTAGTTGATTTGTGGTTGATTAAGGTTGCTAGAGAACATATCTTGTGCTATTGTGCTTGCCATAATTTTTGACAGGAGTTATAAGGAGAGAAAGAACACCGGTTGTGCTTTCGTTTTGTTTCGGTTGTTCGGTTTCTTCCCAACAAACTGGTACCAGAGCTTGGTTATTGTGTCAGGTAATTATGAAAATTAATACGAGCAAGATGATTATGTTGAATGGCACAAACTATCAACTTTAGCGGAATAAAATGAAGGACTTGTTGTTTGTGAAGGCTTTGCATCTTCCGGTCTTTACTACTCAAAAACCCGATTCGAAAAGTGATGAAGAATGGAATTTGAGCATCAACAAGTGTGTGGCTTTATTCGGCAATTTGTTGAAGAAAATGTTTACAACCACATTGATCAAGAGACACATGCTCGAACATTGTGGGAGAAGCTTGAAAGCTTGTATGCTTCGAGGTCGGGCAATAACAAGTTATTTTTGCTGAAGAAAATGATGGCGCTGAAATATAAAGAAGGAATGTCTATAGCTGACCATGTTAGTGAATTTCAGAGTGTGATGAATCAGTTGCTTGGTATGGGTGTCAAATTTGATGACGAGATTTTAGGACTTTAGTTGCTTGCTACTCTACCAGACTCTTGGGAGACCTTTCGAGTCTCACTCATTAATTCTGCCCCACAGGGTATTATTACTTTGGATTTGGCTAAGAGTGGTGTGTTGAATGAAGAGGTTAGAAGAAGATCTCAGGGTTCTACATCACAGTCCGAGGTGTTGGTTATCGAGAACAGGGGGAGAAACAGAGACAAAGATGGAAAGGGTAGAGATAAAAGCCGAAGCAAGTCAAGATCGAGATACAAGAATCTTGAGTGCCATCATTTTGGTAAGAAAGGTCATATCAAGAAATATTGCTTCAAGTGGAAGAAAGAGAACAAATGTGGTGGTGATAAACACGATCAGAATGACGATGAAAAATCCGAGCGTGTTGCTACTGTTACTCGTGAAGATCTGTTAGTTATTTGTGATGAGAATTTGGTCAACCTAGCATGCGACGAGACTAGTTGGGTGATTGATACTGGTGCATCACTTCATGTCACGTCGAGGAAAGAATTCTTCACATCTTATACTCCTGGTGATTTTGGGGTATTGAAGATGGGTAATGATGGTTTGGTTTCGGTTATTGGTATGGGAGATGTTAGCTTGGTAAGTAACAATGGAACAAAGTTAACTCTCAATGATGTCAGACATGCACCGGATGTCCGTTTGAATTTGATTTCTGCTGGAAAACTTGATGATGAGGGATTCTGTAACACCTTCAGTGAAGGGCAGTGGAAGCTGACTAAAGGCTCATTGGTTGTGGCTCGAGGAAAGAAGAGCTCAAATTTGTACTTGATGCAAGCTTTGACTTCTCGAGAGACGGTGAATGTGACACTGAATGACAACTCAATTGAGTTGTGGCATAAACGACTCAGTCACATGAGTGAGAAGGGGCTTAGCTGTTTAGTGAAGAAGAATCAACTTTCGGGTTTAAAGAATGCTACACTGAAGAATTGTGCTCATTGTCTAGCAGGAAAGCAGAAAAGAGTTTCATTTAAAAGCCATCCTCCTTATAGAAAATCAGAGTTGCTAGAGTTGGTCCATTCAGATGTTTGTGGTCCGATAAAAGTAAGATCACATGGTGGTGCACTTTACTTTGTGACTTTCATTGATGATTGTTCAAGAAAGCTATGGGTTTACACTTTGAAGTCTAAAAATCAAGTCTTTGAGGTGTTTAAACAGTTTCAAGCATCAGTTGAAAGGGAAACTGGGAAGAAGTTGAAGTGCATTCGTACTGATAATGGTGGCGAGTACACAGGGTCGTTTCATGAGTATTGTCTGCGACAGGGAATCAGACATCAGAGAACACCACCAAAGACTCCACAGTTAAATGGGTTAGCTGAAAGAATGAACCGAACATTGATTGAGAGAGTCATATGTTTGTTGTCAGATGCAAAGTTACCAAGATCATTTTGGGTTGAAGCTTTGAATACAGTGACACATGTGATAAATCTGTCTCCTAGTGTTCCTTTGAAAGGTGATGTGCCAGATAGAGTTTGGTTTGGTAAAGACGTGTCATATGATCACCTACGTGTGTTCGGTTGTAAAGCATTTGTTCATGTTCCAAAGGATGAAAGATCCAAGTTGGATGCCAAGGCTCGACAATGCATTTTTATTGGTTATGGTCTAGATGGTGAGTTTGGTTATAGACTCTATGATCCAGTTCAGAAGAAACTCGTGAGAAGCAGAGATGTTGTCTTCATTGAGGATCAGACCATTGATGACATTGATAAGACGGAGAAAGTGGATTCACAAGGTAGTGGTGACTTGATCGATGTGAATCCGGTTCCCCTAGACTCTTCACCAGATCCTATCCAGGATGATGTGCATGGTGATGTTAGTGGTGACCATCAGACTATAGGTGACTTTGATACTCCCATGGATGATGTTGTGAATGATCAACAACAAGCACCTATAGCTCCACCAGCAGTTCCACTTCGAAGGTCTTCCAGAGATCGACGATCTTCTGTCAGGTATTCTCCTGATGAATATGTTCTTTTGACTGACGGGGGAGAACCTGAATGTTATGAAGAGGCTATGGAGAGTGAATGCAAAGATCAGTGGGTTGAAGCGATGAAAAACAAACTTCAATCCTTGCATGAGAACCATACTTTTGAATTGGTGAAACTGCCTAAGGGCAAAAGAGCTTTGAATAATCGGTGGGTTTACAGGTTGAAGCAAGAAGAAAAGTCTTCATCTCCACGATACAAAGCTAGATTGGTCGTCAAGGGTTATACTCATAAAAAAGGGGTTGATTTTGAAGAAATATTTTCTCCAGTTGTGAAGATGTCCTCTATCAGAACTATACTGAGTTTGGTAGCTTGTTATGACCTAGAGGTTGAACAAATGGATGTGAAAACTGCTTTTCTTCATGGTGACTTGGAAGAAGAGCTTTACATGGAGCAGCCAGAGGGTTTTTTTGCACAAGGGAAAGAGGACTATGTGTGCAGATTGAAGAAGAGCTTGTATGGTTTGAAGCAAGCTCCAATGCAATGGTACAAGAAGTTTGAGTCTGTTATGGGGGAGCAAGGCTACAAGAAGACTACTTCTGATCATTGTGTGTTTGTTAAGAGATTCTCTGGTGATGATTTTATTATTCTTTTGCTCTATGTTTATGATATGCTTATTGTTGGTCAGAATGCTTCTAGAATTGAGAAGTTGAAACAAGAGTTGAGTAAATCCTTTGCAATGAAGGATTTGGGGCCAGCAAAGCAAATTCTTGGCATAAGACTGACACGTGATAGAAAGGCCAAGAAATTATGATTATCACAAGAGAGGTACATTGAGAAAGTACTTCAAACGTTTAGTATGGACAAAGCTAAAGCGGTGAATACTCCCTTTGCTATGCACTTTAGATTGAGTGTTAAGCATAGTCCTTCCACAGAAAAGGAGAAGGAAGAGATGCAGAAAATTCCTTACTCTTCAGCCGTGGGTAGTTTGATGTACGCAATGGTTTGCACGAGACCAGACTTGGCTTATGCCGTTGGTACAGTTAGTCGGTTTCTTTCTAATCCAGGCAGAGAGCATTGGAATGCAGTGAAATGGATTATGAGATATCTTCGTGGCACTTCCAACATGAAACTTTGTTTCGGCAATGAGAAACCTGTTCTTGTTGGGTATACAGATTCAGACATGGCCGGAGACATTGACTCGAGAAGATCTACTTCAGGTTACTTAATCACTTATGCAGGGGGAGCTGTGGCATGGCAATCGAGACTGCAAAACTGTGTTGCATTGTCCACCACCGAATCAGAGTTCATTGCAGCAACCGAAGCGTGTAAGGAGATGCTTTGGATGAAGAAGTTTGTGCATGAGCTTGGTTTTACTCAGGAGAAGTATGTCCTGTACTGTGATAGCCAGAGTGCTATTCATCTTGGTAAGAACTCAACTTTTCATGCTAGATCTAAGCATATTGATGTGAGGTACCATTGGATACGAGATGTTCTTGAAGCTAAGCTGTTAGAGCTTGAGAAGATACACACTAATGATAATGGTGCTGATATGTTGACGAAGGCCTTACCAAGAGGAAAGTTTGAAGCATGTTGTTTGACCTCCGGCATGGAGGCATTCCCCACATAGTTGGAAGGGGAGATTTGTTAGGTATGGGTCCCACTATGTGGGAAATCCATATTTTCTGCCACAATGTTTTGCCTTTCTTTTTTGATTTTGTCAAAAGCCAATTTTTTGGCCTTTTAACGTGGGAGTGGGCAGCATTCTTAATTGAGAGCAAAATTCTCAATTACATCCAGAGAGAAACAGAGAGTGAGATTGAAGTAGAAAAATCAGTTTTTCAAGCTTGGTGCAGCAGTGATCAACTCTTCGATTGAAGGTCCATCCGTGGTTCGATTGAGCTGATTTTTGGACAGCGGCTAGGCGATAAGGTGTTCTTGACTTTGTACGGTCGGATTTTTCATCTGAGTCTTGTAGAATCGAAAATACCCATTTTTCAGCAGCTGCGTTTTTGGTGATATTCTCTCATTTTTCTCTCTTTTGCTAAAGATTACATATTGTTAGCCTTGTCGGAGTTGAATGCTTGTTGTAGGCTTGATATTGTGATCTTGTAGTCGAACATTTGATGATAGTAGAGCTCTTTATCGGACTCTAAAGTCTCGTGGTTTTTACCCTTGATTTAGAGGGGTTTTCCACGTAAAAATACCGGTGTCTCTATTTATTTTTGTTGTGGTTGCATTAGTTGATTTGTGGTTGATTAAGGTTGCTAGAGAACATATCTTGTGCCATTGTGCTTGCCATAATTTTTGACAGGAGTTATAAGGAGAGAAAGAACACCGGTTGTGCTTTCGTTTTGTTTCGGTTGTTCGGTTTCTTCCCAACAAAAGCTTCACTTGTAACAAGTAAACATATTCCACTATTTCCAATCTCAGACCGCTATTCAAGTCCCTGATCCTCATAATGACTTGGTACTTATCTTTCAGGAAGCTTATCAGAGCTCGAGTTTACATCATAGATTCTGCCAGGGATACAGAGGGTCATGGATCACATACAGCATCCACAGCAGCCAGGAACAACGTAGTGAATGCTAGTTTCTACGGATTAGCTGAAGGAACCGCAAGAGAAGGGTTCCATCAGCAAGGTTGCTGCATATAAAGTATGCAATGGTATATGCTTTACTTCAGAGGACATCTTGGCAGCTTTTGATGATGCCATTGCTGATGAGTTGATCTTATAACAGTTCATTAGGATCATCTTTGTGTCTGAATTCTACAGTGTCCCTGTAGCCATCGGTGCTTTCCATGCAGCGGAGAATGGAATACTTGTCGTGCAATCTGCAGGCAATAGTGGTACATTAGGGAAACAAACGGTGTCAATTGTAGCACCATGGATACTTACTGTTGCTGCAAGAACAATTGATCGCCTTTTCATCGACAAGGTTGTTCTTGGGGATGGAACGACTCTAACCATAAGAACCGAGCCAATACTCACACTTGAATTAGAATAATATAGTTTTTGTACATGATAGTAATGGTTTCCTCTATGCAATCAGGGATTTTCAGTTAACTTTTTCAGTCTTAACCGAACAAAGGTTCCATTGGTTTATGGGCTACAAGCAAAATCTTATTGCCACAAGAGCATTGCTCGGTTAGTGCCATTGACATTGATTTACAAAAGATTTAGACATAAGCAAAATGTTTTGATACTTTAGTGTTTTTCAGGGTGTGCGACCCTGGCTGCCTGGATACAAGTTCGGTAAAGAACAAGATTGTTCTATGCGACAAAGAAGCTTATAATGCCGGTGCATTAGGATCTATTACACCAATTCCATGGACAAATATTTCATTTGTAGTCCCATTGTCTGCTTTCAGCTTTAGTTATTCACAAATATGATTCTGTCAAGTCCTACATGAATTCCACCGTGTAGACATCCAAAACCAATTTTTTAGATCTTATTCGGCAAACCGAAACTGATGCTTTTCTCTTTGTGTCACAGAGAACCTAAAGCAGAAATATTAAGAAGTGAAACAATTAAAGATTCTTCAGCTCCTATAGTTGCTTCATGCTCTTCAAAGGGACCTAATTATATTGTAGCAGATATATTAAAGAAATGCGGCCCGATAGAAATGCACCCAGTGGTGACATCTTGGCTGCATATTCACCGGTCGCTTCACATTCTACAACTACAACAAATAGAAGACGAGTTAAATACAATATAATATCAGGAACCTCCATGTCTTGTCCTCATGTTACCGGTGTGGTCGCATATGTTAAAACATTTCAACCTCATTGGTCTCCCTCGGCCATTGGATCTGCTCTTTTGACTACTGGTAACCTTTCATTGCCGTTATCATAACATACGTTTTTTTATTGATCTTACCATTGTTTTCTTTTACCTGTTCGAATAATCCTGATGGTCAATTTGCTTATGGATCTGGACATGTCAACCCTGTAAAAGCCATCGACCACGGACTTGTATACGACACCGTAAAGGGTGACAACATAAGATTCTTATGTAGCATTGGATATGTTGAAGGTACCATCAGAATAGTAACAGGACATAACAGCTCGTGTCCTGAAAAAACGTTGCCAAGAGATTACACCTATCCTACATTAACAGCTGCAATACCAGTAGGTGGTATATTTAGAGTCAATTTCTATTAAACAGTGACAAATGTTGGTGTAGCAATATCTACTTAAATTGCAACACATCTCTTACAACTCCAAGCTTGAAATCAAAGTGGTTTCTCAAGTTCTGTCTTTGAAGTCTTTAATGGAGAAGAAGCCTTACAATGTTACTGTTACAGGAAAGACTTTGAAACCTTTTTTAATGGTGTGTGCATCATTTTTATGGTCAGGTGACAATCATAATGTTTGAAGTTCGATTGTCATCCATACATATCAAAAGCTCTTTCCTAAGGATGTCTGAATCCCATGATTGAACTGAAAACTGATGTTGTTTTGCTTCTGGTTTATGTTATAGTTGTAATACTCAATTTATTGCAACCTACTAATATTATTGTTTACATTTTGTATTCCTAAAATTTATTCTGTAATGGTTAACAGAATGATATTTTTAGGTTCAAAAGTAAAATTTTTGAAGCACGTGAATCACATTGGAAGTTCAGATAACTTTCAGGGGCTATTCGTGCCATTATTCCTAAATTTAGTTCTGCTTGTCTATTGCATTTTCTCGATATTCTTTTTACAAATCACAATTCTATCGATTCACACACTTAATATTATTTTGCTAAATTTAAGATTATTATAATATTTTTTTTAAATTGAATTGGTTCCAAGTAATTATTATTATTTTAAAATGTCACACACACAAAATTAGCTATGTTAATAATTAGACTTAAATTTTCGAAATCTAAAAATTAGAGAGACTAAATTTTTAAAAATATAAATATAAATACTAAATTACAAATTTATCGGGAGCTATGACATATTTAACCAAAAAATAATAATAGAAAGGTTATATTTGTCACGAGTCCTTGTACTTTCAAAATTTTTAGATTTAATAGTTAGTTAAATCATTACTTTTTTTCATCCAAATTTACTTGATATCACAATTATATATAGATATGCATAAGAAAAAGGCTTGGAATGACTGATCATAACTATAAACTCCACAATGGCAGGCATAAGCCTAACCCTATTTTGAAGGTTTCGATCAAAATTTTCGAATAGTTCAATGATTTAAATAAAAAATTTTAGATAATTTAATGATTATTTTATAATTTTATGAAATTAAGTAATCAAAACGTAAACTTATTTATAATTTAATAATTTCAAATATAATTTACTACTTTTATTGAAATGAGTGTCCTGTACATAGCAATAAATATATATATAATAAATAAATCTATTAAAAAATTATATAAAAATCAATTAAACGTTTAGCTGAAATGGTGAAATTAAATATTCAAAATGTATTGTGTGACAAATTCAAATATTATCATATTGAGTTTTTATGTATTATATAAAAATACAATAATGTTCTAGTAAAAATATAGTTGACTTTGTATATAAAATGGTATATTAATAATTTTTTAATTAAATTTGTAGGAGACATGATCTTAGAAGTTAAATATAAATATACTAGAAATTTTATAAATTGATAAATAATTAAATATATAATTTGAAACTATCTAATAATCACATATAAAATATATAACAGATTAAAATTGAAAAAAAAATCTTTATCCCATGCAATAAATAATAAAAATAAAAAGGCAGCAGCAAAAAAGCCAAACAAGAGAAAAAGACCAAAGAAGCCTCTCTTGTGTTCGATTCTCTACATTTGCTTTGTGGTTTTGGTGTTGCTGTTGGTTGTTGTTTCTCTTTTTATCGCACAATCTCATCTGCATAGATTCTTCTTCTTATCGATCCCCCCCCCCATCCTCCACGCTTACTGTAAGTCCTCTCCTTCCCAAACCCTAATTTTCATTTCCTGCATTTCCCACTTTTTCTATTTAATTTCTGTTTTCATTTTATCCTATCTGAATTACCAAGTCTTAACTCATCCGGTGTCTTTCTGTTCTTTTTTGTTGCTTTACTTTCTCGATTTATTATATTGCATGTAAGTAATTATCGATTAGGAATTCGATTGTTTTAGCTTCTTTCTTTATTGGGTGACTCTGGCTTGTTGGTTTGCTAAGTATTCCATCTTTATTTTGATGACCACTGTATTTTTTTCCTGGAAATTGGGGGGGGGGTTATATAGTTAATGTAAGGAATCAGATTTTAGGGTTCGATTTTGTGATTTATCTAAAAGGAAGTGTTCCATTTGGTTGTGGTATATTATTATTGTTATTTATCTAAATGAAGCGTCCATTTAGGCTGCGAATTGTTAAAAAAAAAATCTTTTTTGTAATGATAAATCGAGAAATCACTGACTTTGCTTGTAGAGTATATCATTAGTACTTTTTTTTCTTTATCTGATTATTTATTTGCTTTGGGGTTTCAGGCAATCATGAGTGACGAGGGAGAAAAGACCTGCCCCCTTTGCGCTGAGGAGATGGATTTGACTGATCAGCAACTCAAGCCTTGCAAATGTGGTTATGAGGTTTCAAGCAAATTCACTTTTTATTCTCTCTTTTATGAAAATGATGTGAAACGAGATAATAAGCATGACAGAGAGAGGGAAAAAAGAGGAGACTTAATGTGTGCAATAGCTCTTATCATGTCTTGTTTCTTTTCTATCTGTACTTTGTGGCAGATCTGTGTTTGGTGTTGGCATCACATAATGGATATGGCTGAGAAGGATAACACAGAGGGGAGGTGTCCAGCATGTCGTAGCGTTTACGATAAAGACAAGATTGTTGGCATGGCTGCAAATTGTGAGAGGTTCTCAAGCTCCCCTCTTTTTATTCTCATTAAAGATGTTGCACTAGTTAACTGCCATTGTCTCACGTGTAAAGTTTTCCCTCTTAAGCAGGTTGGTTGTTGGAAATAATTCAGAGAGAAAAATGAAGTCACAAAAGCCAAAGGCTAAATCATCTGAAGGAAGGAAGCAACTGAGCAGTGTGCGAGTTATCCAAAGGAATCTTGTTTACATAGTCGGGTTGCCACTTGATCTGGCAGATGAAGATGTGCTCTCTCATTCTTTCCTCTTGCGCGTGTTCTCAAACTAGTTGTTCTACTTGTATCATGACCTAAACATGTACCTCTGTGTGCAGCTTCTCCAACAGCTAGAATATTTTGGCCAATATGGGAAAGTTCTTAAAGTGTCCATGTCTCGGACTGCAGCTGGTGTCATTCAGCAATTTCCAAACAATACATGTAGTGTGTAAGTGTAGATATCTCATGGATTTGGTTTTAAATCTGCCTAATATTAAGGCATTCTTCTTTCATGTGTTGGATCTTTAATAGAAGCATATTTTATCACGTGGTTTGGTTTCTTCAGAAAGGAAAATTTATCTTATTATTTTGAAGATTTGTTCTTTGTCTCCTTTGTGGTTCTGTTATTTAGAATTTTCTTTTCCAACTTACATATTTTACACTGGTGTACAGATATATTACTTACTCAAAAGAAGAGGAAGCAATTCGCTGTATCCAGTCTGTACATGGGTTTGTCTTGGAGGGTAGACCATTAAAGTATGAAAATAGTTTATGCAACTTTTAAATTTTGTTAGTGGTTGGATGCTTACTTGTTCTTGATTATCATCTCTAATACTTGGAACATTTAATTTTAGGGCATGCTTTGGTACCACAAAGTATTGTCATGCATGGCTGAGAAATATGGTATGTTTAGAAGCAGTTTTCAGTTATTTTGTTTTATAGGTTGAAGATTATTATTTCAACTAGGTTAGAATATACATCACATGTAATTGCGATTTTCTTTTCTTTTCCTTTTTTTTTGGGGGGGGGGGTGTTTCAGCCTTGCAACAATCCTGATTGTCTGTATTTGCACGAGATTGGTCCTCAAGAGGATAGTTTCACAAAAGATGAGATTATATCAGCATACACAAGGTATATTCATTTTGAGTTAGCTACTCAGTTATAGCTGCCATCTCTATTTCTTTTTTGTTTTATATTTGTTGAGTTTGATGATGTAGCTTTCTTTGTGAGATAAAGAAAATAAACTATTGTATGCTTTCTGACTCAAACAAATGCATGTTGTCTCTTGGATGATTAATGCACTTACTTAGTTGTTTAAAGGAATAGGGTTCAACAAATAACTGGTGCAACAAACAATATGCAACGGCGTGCTGGGAATACATTACCTCCACCAGTGGATGATTACTGCCCCAATAGTTCTGCTTCTGCAGCAAAATCTGTTTCTAAAAGTGCTCCAAACGTAAGTTCATGTTTTTTCAACTTCCAAATAAAAACAGCAAGTAATGCAAGTTAAATTATTGGATGTAAATTTAGGAAATAGTGAAATAGTTATCTGCTTGCAAGCAAACCTTTTTAACACTTATTATCTGTACACCTCCTAATGGTTAGATTCTTAATAGTTTGTTTTCTTCTTCGATCATTGCAAGAAGAATTTCTCAAACAATATGGTTTGTGGGTTGAGATGAAGATGGATTGTGTGCCATTTATGCATGGCTTTGTCTCCTGAATTTGACTTTGAGAGTGATTTTGTATATGTACAGAATACAACGGTGAGCATTTCTAGATGTTCTCCCCCAAATGGAAGCTCCGGTAGATCCATTGCGCTTCCTGCTGGAGCATCATGGTATGTCATTTAATTTGTTCACTTACACTTTGTTATGTTAGTGCTAGTGCTAAAAGTTCCAAATTGTTCTGCCAGGGGAATGCGGGCTTTAAACCAGCCACAATCGACCATTTTAGCTTGTTCCAATGGACCTTCTAAGCTGAAATCTGATATAGATAGCAACACAATACCATTTTCATCTGCAGGAACAAACACAAATCAGTCTTGTACATTACATGTTGATGCTAGAAAGAAGTCATCTGAGGAGATTCATTCTATGAGTATGAAGGGTAAACCTGATTTGTTAAAACCTTTACAACAGACTGCCGGTTTCGCAGTAGAGAAACCTCCATCACCTGATATAGTTTCTGCTTCTAAATCATTGAGCAGCCAGTTATCTTGCCCACCAGCATCCAGTTATAATGACCAGGTTGCTAATGTACCATCAACTGCTACTAACTCCGTCTTTGATCATGAACAATCATTAAGTTCACCTGTTGGGGAAGTAGGGAGTACTTCCACTGCTGATGGGAAGATACAGAGCTTGTGCTCTGATATGTCAACATTGACCTTAGACAAGAATCTATTGAATGGACATTCTGATTTAGTTAGACCTAGCAGTTCAGCTTCTGGTTATGGATCAAGCAACTCACCTAGTAGTCAGGGGTTACAACAACGTTGTACTGAGCTCTATTCAGAACATTTAAGTTCACCGGTTGCTGGTAGATCTATGACATCTCACAATGGGGTGTGTGTTTCACAAGAGCAGTCTGATTGGAGAACTCAAACTCAAGTAGTGGAAAATACAAGCTCCGAAGTAGAAGAAGATGTATTATCTTTTGATAATCAAAGAATCAAGGATCCAGA
Organism: Gossypium hirsutum; assembly: GCF_007990345.1. Taxonomy (NCBI): domain Eukaryota; kingdom Viridiplantae; phylum Streptophyta; class Magnoliopsida; order Malvales; family Malvaceae; genus Gossypium; species Gossypium hirsutum. The sequence goes on from NC_053444.1 coordinate 115,387, forward strand.
AGTAATTAGCCATTCGAGTTACTTGCCAAATTCAACAGTTTCGCTCCATTTATCAGATCATTCCAGGGCCCATTCCTTGCAACATAGTGAGACTTTTGGTGCTGTTAATATGAATGCTGATACTCCCCTTGTAGATAATAAAGTTCGTGACAATTTACATCCTCATGGATCTCGTATTTCTTCTTTGTCAAATGAATACCCTGAGAAGTACATAAGTAGTGGTATTAGTTCTGATATTACCTCTGGAGGTTTCCTTCCGCTTTTAAATGAAGAGCAAGGGAAGCAGATGGGGAAACCACTCGGTAATGCTGAGTGCAATACTGGCAAAGATACAGGAGAGAACAGCATAATTTCAAACATATTGTCACTAGATTTTGATACATGGGATGAATCCTTAACTTCACCACAGAACTTGGCTAAATTGCTTGGGGACACTGACAAGGAGTCCAATTCTCTCAAATTATCCAGTTCGTGGAAAGCACTGAATAACAATCAGTCCAGATTCTCATTTGCAAGACAGGAGGATTCCAAATACAATTCATTTGATGCTGACTCCTCATTTGGTGTTTTTGGGCAAATGCTACGGAACCATCCTTCTAGCCAAGATTTTGCAGAAAGCAGGGATCTCTATCCAAATAAGTTTGGGATTTCGAATGGTTTTTCTTCCAGTAACTTTAAGGATTCTGACAAATTTACCAGCAGTCCTTCAGTTTTCTCTTCTAATAAGCTTTCTGGTGAGTGTCTGGGAATTTCCTTGCTCCTACTATGTCCAACTATGCTATGAACTTGAATGAGCTTTGTTTGCAGTCTGAATGTTGAGTTGAGGGGTATATGTTGCTTATAGGTTGTATTCATGCAATAAGCATTCTCATAATTTGATCTTTAACATTATTATCATGGATAAAATAGCTATTATAATTAGATTTTTTATTTTGTATGCACTGTGCCATCATGGCCTAACCCATTTTTTTCCTTCTAACTTCTGATTATATGAAGCGACTTGTTTTGAATATGAAATCATTCTGTCTACAAGGGGCACTGTTTCATGTCTCATAATTTTCATTTTTAGATTTCTGTCTCAGTCTGGTTTTGATTTAGTTCTTACTTATGCCTTATTCGATGTCATGTAGCAGTTTCAAGAACTCAAATTTCAGCCCCACCTGGATTTTCTGTTCCTAGCAAGGCACCACCTCCTGGTTTTTCTTATCATGAGAGGGTAGACCCAGTCTTTGACACTGTATCTGGTGAGATCCCTTTTTTACTTATTGGTTCACATTGGCCGTTCCTAGACTACATATTAACTTCGTCTGCCTTTTTTTGTCAAAGAAAATCACTTGATGGACTCTTCATCCCTGTTAAGAAATTCTTATCAGGCTCGGACAAGTGTTGGCATTGGTGGCCCTGGAGACATAGAATTTATTGATCCAGCAATTTTGGCAGTTGGTAAGGGTAGACATCAAGGAGGCCTCAGTAATGCAGGCTTAGACATGAGACCAAATTTTCAACCACAGTTAAGTCCCCTTGATGATGAGGCCAGGCTTCAACGATTGATGCAGAGGTCTCTTTCTCGTCATCAAAACCTAAGATATGATATTGGAGATAACTTTTCTTCTCTTAATGACTCATATGGAATTACTTCAAGGCTGATGGATCAATCACAAGTGAACATGTCCCCATTTGCACAGTTGTCTCTCCAACAGTCAAGAAATTCACACATGTCAAATGGTCATTGGGATGGATGGAATGATATTCAAGGTGGAAGCAATCTTGGTGTGGCAGAGCTCCTTAGAAACGAGAGACTGGGATTTAACAAGTTCTATTCCGGTTATGAAGATTCAAAGTACAGGATGCCCAGTTCAGGTGATCTGTATAACAGGACATTTGGAATGTGATTGTTGTTGGAATCATGTTGTTACTCAAATTGCAGTCCTATGGTAACTGCTAAGAAGTAGAATGGTTTTGTGCGATTTTTGATAGCATGCTGGGGATGTAATGTTGATTTGTAGCCGATCTCGTTTGGCAGCCTTATGAAGGATCATTTGTCCATGATTTGGGCTAAAAAGCTAGCAGGTAAATGAGGAATCCCCCCGCCCCCCAATAACTGGTATGCACTTGCATCCCTTCCAAAGGTTATATATCCATCTTGGTGTTAATTGATAGTTGTTTTTGTGGAATATTGCAGGTGAAGTGAGAGCTTCTGCATAATTTTGATATAAGGATAATAGTAATAATAATATGAATTGATTATATTGCAGAGTGGTGTATATCATCACTCAACTGCCAGGTTGAACCTCCCCTGATGCTGAATGCTTTGATAGGAATTACTACCCTGTCAAGTAAAAATTGACATTGCTTATTCGGTGACAACTCAATAGATAAAGATATTTATTTAATTTATTAATAGGTTTCTTTGAAAGATTTCATGCGTGTATATGGATAATGATCCTTCCCATCACAGATTCCCTACTTCCATTTTAGGGATGCACATTGAGATTAATCTATGATAGAGGTGTAATTGAGTCTACTAGCTTTTCAAAGACTAGAATTTTGAGCTTAATTTCTATTCTAGATTTAAATCAAGCTAATGGAGGTTTTTTTTTATTTAATAGAAAATGAAGTAGATTTTACATTTATTCTTTGAGATGAGAGTTTTAAATTGAAGCATAAAAAGGTGGGCCAAATTGTATGGAAATGAGGGAAAGAAAAAAGGTTAATAAAGTTTGCAAAGAGTTTAGCATTAGAATGTCTTAATGGCGGCAGTATATATATGGAAAGGGAACTAAAGTTAGGGCGTATTGGGGCTTGATTTTATATGTTAGAGAGGAAGTATAATGCTTGATTATTATGTTTAAGCAAACCCCAGATTGCATGGGTTTAGCTGCCATTCTTTTTCTTGGAATTGTACGTATGTATCTGTAAAATGGTAAGTACAAGTCGAACTAAAATAAGAATGGCAAAGCATTCTCTCTCTATTATTGATTCCCTCCGCCATAAGAAGAAGCTACCTGGTTGTTGTTGAAAAGACCTTTTTGGTCTCCTTAAAAAGACATCATTACATCCCATCAAACTTATCTCATCGCCCCCTTGCATCATTTCATCATTCATTCCTACCACTCCAATTATTGTTATTATTATCAAGAAAGAAAACAAAAGGTAGAAGAAACATGTGATTCTTCACAATAAAAATTTACTCATGCTTTTGATGATGCTTGCTTGATCATTAAAATTAAGAGTATAATCATCACACAATGTCACATTTCAATACCACACGCAACAAATCTTCACATTCTTAGTTCGTCTGCAATACAAAATAGTACACTCTCTATTTATCAATCGATTTATTTTATTATTAATATTTTAATAATTTAATCATTATTTATCATGTTCTATTCACACAGTTTTGAGTAATTTTTTTTTTAAATTGTGATAGGAACATTGGTTTAAAAAATTTGTGATAGGAACATTAAATTCAATTGAAACTTTACATGTATGATATGAAATTATTTTTTGAGATTTCAATTGAAATTTAGTCTTAATTTTAAGAGAAAAACCCTAAAAAATAATTACTTAACTTGATAAAATTATTCCACCCAAATGCCCTTCACTTTCAAGATTTTAATCATGCTTGTCTTCGAATTTAAGGTTACCTTTTCTTCAAAATTCAATTATTATTAAATCTTTATTTTCCACTAAGAATTCCTTTAGATCATAATGAAAATATCATTCCACAATTACTTTTAGCATTCAACAAATAATATTTATGCATCTTACAAAATCTGTAAATGGTATATATTGATTTGAGAAATGTAAAATAAAAAGATGAGTGGCATAGTGATGATAGCTATGGGGGTATTGTGATTGATTTGACAATACAAAGTAAAAGAAAAAGGAAATTATTATGTTAAGATGTGAAGTGTACCATCCATCCTCAAATTTCCTTAAAAAGGACAAAAGACAATTAAAAGCATACAGTTTGATGTGATATATTATTGTAATTTTGATCAATTTATGTTAACGTGGCACTTATTTAACCAATCAAAATGGATGCCCCCACAAAATAAATGACAATGCCTGGCCACACTAATCATTTTGCCTTTGCTAGACAAAATATCTTCCCACTGCTTCTTCTCCAATATACTACTAAACTTTGTATATATATAAAATCACAGTTTAAAGCAAATCACCCACACAATAATCAATAAAAACCAGTGCAAACCTTATTAGTTGTAAACAAATCATGTATTGAATACCTTAACAACATTTCGTGGTGAAGGTTGCAAAATGAGGCTATGGTGGTGGCTCCTCCATGTGAATATAGATTTGAGGAGTGGCACTGGTGGCAGTGGGGGTGGCAAAGTGGAAACTGGGAGTCGTTAGATTGGAGGGAAGAATGGCAGCAGAGGGAGGGGTAGCCAAGAACGAGAATCCTGATGATGCTGCAGCGGGCAACAGTGGTGGCGTTGGCCTAGCACCATGCATTTGCCATGCCCAATCTCTTTCCTGCCCAAACAAATCCAAATTGTGTTACCTTATATCCATCAAACACTTTACAACACTAATCATGGTGACAGTCAGATTGCATTTTGCCCCTTACCTAAAAAATGAGTAAATTTATACATATACGTTAAATCAAAGAGTAAACTAGTCTTGTTAAAAATTCCATCCATTTTTATTGTTAAAAACGTTGGCATACACGTGACACACACGTGTTATTTTCTGTAATTCCATCAAGCACGCCAGTTATTAACAGCACAAATAAATTAAATTTTTAACAGAAAACATTAATTTGCTTTTTGATCTAATGTACGACGACTAATTTACCCTTTTTTTTAGTAGAAGAGACAAAATGCAATCTAACTCCTAATACAATCGCCTCTATAGTACTTTTACCCACTAATCATTTATGTTAACATCTAGCTCATCAAAATCTTGAGATTAATATTAACTTATAGGCCCTCAAAATTATAACCTACTGACCAGGAAGTAGTACTAGTTGTTGTTGTTTACCTCACTAGGAAAGAACCTAGGATATACATTTCTCCAAAAAATAGGTTGATCTGAATTCCCGGTTAGCCTTTCGAAAGCCGGACTGACTATTGCACCAGCAGGGTTCTCCGCCTACACAAGCCAATCATATACACCATCGAGCTAAAACAGGGTCAATAAACAAGCCATAAATGCATATTTCTTAAAGCCAGCTAAAGATTACCAGCAAAACACCATCCCATCCTAATCCTCTAATTGTAATCAAACATATTAGAAAAGTCGGGTTCATAAGTTACCCTCGAACTCTTCCCCTCGTGCAAGTCGTGGGGACCAGAATGGAAGTGGTGATGCTGCAGCTCATTTTCCTTTGGATCATTGCCAACAGGTGGAGATATCCCCAAGTTTAGATCAAGATTGTGACTATTGCCTGAAACACAAATTACAAGAGGAGTATCACACAAGCAACCTTGATTTGAAGATTATTTACAACATTAATACTACCAATAGCATATAATACCTTCATTAGTACTGGTATCAAAGATGATCTCCCCTTCGTATGTACTCGGCTCGAAGTTGGTAACTGCCTCCCGTCCGTTACATTTGATAGCTGCCTTGTCATAAGCCCTTGCAGCTTCTACTTCGTTGTCAAATAGCCCGAGATATATGTACCTACAAGACGAAACGACATCCCCAATAAGCATCTTAGATTTGTTTTTTACATTCAAGAAAAACTGATTCTCAGTTCGACACCAAGAGAAACTCAAAACAATAAGTTGAATACAAAGTTGGAATTTCCATGAACAAGTATGCTTACTTTTTGCCAAGGAATTGCCCCATCCGTGCTTCCCATCGGCCACATTTGTGCAGCGTGACTCCTCGGTATTTCGAGCTTCCCCTCGAAAAACCAGTACTTTGTCGACGAAGTATGTGTACAAATTCTTCTTTACACAGATTCTTCATCTACAGCCATCAAAGGAAAACAGATTAAGACCCTGAACTAACAATCACTACAATCCATATTCTATATAATGCTATTCAAATTTCCAACCTGTTTCATATCTTCCTCATAATCACTGACACTGAAATTGATATCAGCATCAACCCCTCGAAATTTAATAGCTGCTCGATCATAGGCCCTGAATTTATTTAACATACCATTTCAGAACAAAAAAGAAAACACCAAGGTTACTATAAATTCTAATCAAATTTAAGAAACCATTTCCCCCTGATTTACCTAGCAGCGGCATGAGCAGTATCAAATCCACCTGGAAAAAAAAGATGAATAAAATCCAAAAATGGAAAGCAAAAAAAACACTCATCTCCTTATTAAAGAAGTCGTCAAGAAAATTACAAACAAAGTTAACCAATCACATGTATACATACCCAAATATACTTGTTTCCCGCAGTCCCTGAAATCATAGCAGATAACAATTAATATAATTGAACCTTAGATTTCAACGAATTAACGAACGAATCCAAAATTCAAAAAGGAAAATTAACCAATCAGAAATTTCCCTTAAATTAGATGAAAATTTACCATATATGGGATTCCCATCTTCCAGTTCTTCTATAGAAAGTAACTCCTCGATACTGGGAACTTCTAGAACGAGGTCCTCTACGGCTTTTCTTCGCCGTCTGTGACGGTTGTTGACGTATTACCCGCGACTCATCAGCTTCTTTTCTCTCGAACGGATGATCGATCCATTTGTTGTTATTTCCCGAGCTCTGCCCTTCAGAAATTCCGACTCTCGTCGCCGGAAACAACTCCCTAGTAACCACCACGTCTGCGTCGTCGTTTTGGAACTCATTTCCACCACTTCCGACTTTGAGTATGTCGAAGCTTAGAGTGAACGCATCTCCGTTGGCGCGCGTGGAGCACGACTCATCCTCGTCGTTGACGATCGACGAATTCGAGGTTCCAGATTCGTCCATTTGGTTTCCACAATCTCCATTACGCTCGGTGCTAAAAGGAGCCGCCGAGTTTGAGTCCTGAGCCGACTCAGTCGACCCGACATTGAGGTTAAGATCTAGCATTTCGTCTTAAGTTTGTTGCCGAACTTAGCTTTGACCCCCTTTAAAATTGAAGTAAAAAATCACCAACTTTTCAGCTCAAAAAACAAAATCATATTTTCTTTCCTATAAAGTTATCAAATCCAACGGGAAGAGATGGATACTGTCAGAACACTGAAACAAAGCTAAGAATTACAAAAAAAAAACTTTGGAGATTCTCTCTTTCCGGGAGACCGAGGAGAATGAAAACAGCGTCGTTATAAAGCAAAGGAATTTGAAAAATGATGCTACCATTGATGAATTACTCGGCGATCAATTCGAATAAACGGAAAAAGATAATCGCCGGCTAGCTGATTCCATGAACAAAGGAGGGAGAGAGAGAGAGAGAGAGAGAGAGAGAGGAGACGGGCGTATGAGAGCAGAGAACATTACAGAATACGGACCTAATTTTTTAAAGTGGAATATATAAACATTTTCTCTCTCTTCGGACACCGGTTTCGCCGGTTACCCGCTCTTTGTTTTTGTCAGTCATTCCACCTAGATATTATGGCAAACTGGCGGGGCGGAGTGGTTTTTTACCCGCCCCGACCTAATATATTTCCAACATTAATCTAATTAAATATTAATTATTTGTCTTAAAAATCTAAAGTTATAATCAAACCTTGAGTATATATTTCACATGTTTTATTTTTATAATATTTATTAGATAAAATAAAATAAATTTGTTTTTCTAAATATACTATTAATTATATAATTATATTTGAGCTAATATTGATATAAATTTTATTACAGTATATTTCAAACTAATTTTATATATAATGATATAATGATAATCATCATGGGTCAAAATTTAATTATAAATTTTTAAGAGCTCAAAATATGATTTTATCATTTTTAACTACTAATATATATATATTCATTTTGAGGCAAAATATAATTTTATCATGTTTTATTTTATAATCTCATTATTTTATGAGGGGGTCGAATTAGTAATTTTTTATTTTGAGGCCAAGGCCCTTGTCTAGTCCTTAAATTTGTCTTGCGAAGGGTTTTACCTAAACCCGACCTAATTTAACAAAATTAATTGAAGAATTAAACTTACCTCATCTCAAAACTCAATTTAAAAAAAGAAATAAATAAATAAATAAACCTTATTCAATCAATTCAATTAGAATCCGTCAAATTCCTTTTCTTTGTCATCTTTAATTGAACGTAAGTTAAAACTTATTAATTTTAAAAATAGATTTAAAATTTTTAGAAATTATTTAAATTTTAAATTTTAAAAATAATAAAATAATACTTAATTTGTTCAGCTTGTCATATATAATTTATAAATAGTTATCATTTGGGATTGCCTTGGACTATGGAAATATAATTTAGCATGTCATATTTTTGTACTTAAAATTAAACAAACAACATTAAATTTATTCTTAAAACTAAAAATTAAAAAAACACTATTATAACATTAATCAAGTTTCAAAATAGTAAATATCAAAATTGTCAAAGTTTTTCATTCATGTTACCGTGGCATTTAAACATTTAATAAACTTTGGGGCATGTGTCAAACACATGTAATGACAGTCGATAATTTTGACCGTGGAAAGCACTTTTGAGCTCTGGAAATCTAGGAAGTTGAAAATTCTTTTGTTCATAACATATGGGGACAACATTATCTTATCTAAACCTATGTCTTTAAGATTCAATTTCAGAGTATTAAATGTATCCTTTGGGAAAAAAATATTATATGAGCTAATATTTTTTAAATAGTTAGTTAAAAGTCGATTTTTTAGCTCGATTGATATAAATATCGTTACTAATGCAAGAGGATGTGGGTTCGAGTGCGCTGAAGCTTATTATTCTCTTATTTATGGGTTGGGGAGAGACTATGAATAGTTCAAGGCATTGTGTTAAAAAAATAGATATAATCCGAACTTATAATGAAATTATTCAAAAAAGAACCAATTCGTCATGTTGATAAATAAAATATATATACATGCCAATCATTTATTTATAATGACACTATCTTTCCTCGTTCAATAATCAATACAATAAGTTAGATGGTAAAAGCATTATAGAAGTCTTTATATTAAAAATTATATTGTATTTTGTTTTTTTTACACTTAATAAATAAGTAAAATTAATTTTTGTACTTGCCTTTTCTATTAAAAAATTTATCAATTTATACTATTAAAAACTAATATAGCTGACAGAATAACCAGACATGTTGATATACATGGATAAGTTTTTAATAGTAGAAATTAACATAAATTTTAAAAGAATGGTTGATTTGCTCTTTGATCTAACGTTAATGGACTATTTTGTTCATTTTTTCAATAGAATAGATAGAATGCAAACTAAATCTTAATACAAAGGCCTCCATAATACTTCTAATAGTTAATTATCGTATTACATAACATAATAAAACAAACATCGATAAAACTCAAAAAGAATATGAATATGTTATTAGTTATATAACATAAATGATTGATTCGTTGAAGTTTTAAACATGAATTTAACGGGTATATGCTAATTATATAAACTTTAATATTGTGTAATTTTATATATAAAATTTTGATTTGATTTTCACAAATTACAACAACATTATCGAATTAGCAATATTTTATGTTGATATATTGTATACACAAACAATTATACTAATGTAACATGAAAATAAATATATGTATTTGTTTTCTTAAATATGTATACATATGAATCACAATTCAAGTTTCATATATATAATTGCACCAAATCAAAAATTATATATCAATTTACACATTAAACCAAAATTTATATATAAAATTGATATTTATTCATTTAATTTATTAGTTGCATATCGTCTAATATGGTGGCCAAAGAGAAATTTTCAATCAAATAATTATAATAGGCAATGTAAAAACATACTTAATAATTTTGACTTAAATAATTTTTTTTTGTTAAACACCTATTTAACATATATCCAAATCGTATTACTTCATCATTGCCCCTGATATTATATAAAACAAAACGTGCTTATATAAAATTTCCTCCAAAATTATATAAAGTTTTTGTTGCGGCTTTGTTGTATTCATGTTAGACAATTGATGTTGGCATTATCTTGCTGGATTCATCACATACGACATGACATCTCTTAAATGTTTCATTCACGTGACCTTACTATCCCGGCTTTCTTGTCCACATAATATTCGTACCAAACATTATGCATGATTATTACCTTTTTCTAAAACATAAATATTAATACATTTTTTCGATTTATATTAACTTATATGAATTTAATTATCTTATAATACATCATTTAGCATAATGTATAAAATACAATGGTTAATTATAGGTCTTTCAGTAGAGTTAAGGATGATACTCGTTAAGGGATGAAATGAGAAATTTATTTTGAGTTGAAATTAAATTATAATTTTTATAATAGTAAAACTATAATTTTATTTTTTAAATAGTTAACTTTTTTATAATTTTTAAAAGATTAAATTAATTTTTTTATATTTTAAGGGAGTCAAAATACAATTTTATATTTATTAATTTAAAATTTTAAAAGACTTAAATAAAAAAAAATATTTTAGAGAGGCCGGGCCCGTGCCACTCCCCTAATTTCGGCCCAGCTCCTTAAGTAAAGTTTTAGAATTGAATAGAGAAAACAATTTTAAAAGAGAGATTGTTTTAGGGCCTGATTTATTTTTATTTTTAATTTAATCAAGGTTCAATATGATACATTAATCCAATTTAAATTAAATTATTTTAAAAAATAAATAGTTAAATTTTTTATATTTTTATCTCAATAAGCAAAATTTTAATCATTTTAATTTTAATTTACAATTTATCAATCTAAATTTAACTCAATAAACAATTTTTTATACAATTTCTTAATCATTTTATTTTTTTATAAATGATTTTAAAGATATAAGAAAATTGAAAGCAAAAGAAAATTTTTAATTAATTAATTTTTAAATAATTTAATTAAAATTAAATTAAATTAGAGAAGATGTTAGTGAAGAACTTATAATAAATATATTTATCTCTTTAAGAATCGATGAAATGGTATTATTTTATGTCTAAAAACTAAAATTCTCATATTCATTCCGATTTAAGTTAAATATGAGTATTTTGCATAATTATTCTTTTATTCATTTTTGTTAAAAAGGTCTTCAAAAATGATTTCCGTAATTGGAAAATATCTCAAAAAAACATATTTACAGAATTTATATTAGTATAAATTATGAGTGTTAGTAATTTAAACTATATTGATATTAAGATATCGTATTTTACTAACGTTTTTCGTATGTGGTCCTGAGTCATGCATAATAATTGAACTTTGAAATTAATTTATTTCCTTGGCATTCTAGAAGAATATGTACTCTTTAAATATCTTACCTACTAAATAAATATTAAACAAAGTAAAATATCACATTAGCAAACTCAAATAAATTCATTCATTTAAAACATAAAATAATTTATTTGACTTTTTAACTTTATAAAAAATTATTTTACATTTCCATTTAATTTTTAATTTATTTCATACATTAAATTTACATTGTTTGTTAAATCACCTCCAAAATAGATGAAAAAGTTTGTTAATTTTATTAACGTGACATATACATGGATACCATATTAATAATTAATCAAAAATTTTAAAATTTTAAAAATTCAAAAAAAATTATTACAAAGCATAAAAACATTTTTTAAATTTTTTTAAAAAATTAATTGCTAATGTGGCATATAAGTGGATTGCTCTGTCAATAAAATTAACAAACGTTAACTTTTTTCATTTATTTTGGGTGATTTTACAAATAATACAAGTTAAAAGGTTAAAAAAGACGAAAAATTAAATGAGAGATTAAAATGATATTTTTTATAAAATTAGAAGTTCAAATAAATCATTATGCTTTTTTAAAATGAAAAATATATTCATTTTTATATAAAAAGAGATTAATATCTTGAAAAAAAATATGAATTATAAAATTAGTTTTTAAAAAGAGAGGAATATTTTCCATTTCTTATTGATTAATCCATTTTCATTAATTGCCGTTAAGCCGGTGGAATGTGATCCAATTTTGTTAATCTAAACGACGCAGTTTCTTCTTAGACAGTCACTCACTGACACTGTTAAACCTTCCCATTAAGGTAATCATCTTAACCTGAAAACCTGTTGGTAATTTTATTTTCTAATTTTAGAAATTTAGAACTTCAAATCCCTGCCCAAAACAACTACCATCACCGGCTATAGCCCGTTGCCAAAAGTATCCCAAATCTATTCCCCTTATCCATCTTCCAACCAATTCACACATGCCACGTGTTAATGATATTGGTTTAGCCACCACCGTCCAATTTGGTCAATCTGCCGGATGCCACTGATTGTTTATCTGAGCAACGGTCCACGTTCGTTTTCAAGAAATAAAATAAAATCACAATCCTGGGAAAAATCAATAGTGGTGACAAAGCGCACTCTCTTAGACGACGCGTATGATAGACGCAGCCAATTGTACGGGACTTAGACTGCCCCAATCAGGTGGTCCCCTTTTAAGGAAACCTCTCTTAGTGAACTTTTGTCCGTGATTCCAGGGTTCCAACACGCGCCACTTTCACGTTTAACTTCCCGCAATTTATTTTTTTTCTTTGGTGGAAACCTATAAAAGGCCCATCTACTATGTGTTATTGGTTGATTTAGTCCCTTACTATAATTGGTCTTTTATTACCCTCTACTTTTTCCAAAAATAGTAATATTTTCTGTTTTCCTTTAGGTTCATCATAAAATTTGAAGTTGTTTTTTTTAAGTAAATTCATTAATTTATTTAATGAATGGAATTATATAATTTAAGAAAAAAATAATAAACATTTATCGTAGATAATAAAAGACAAGCTATATCAACACAACAAATACTTTAACCTCAGCATTAACAAAACATCATGACACGTTGACAATTGATTTTGTCACAACTCAAGTACGACATATCTGGAGTGATTGCAAACACTTAGTATGATAAGAAAATCAACCTCGAATGGTCCAAAACGGTGAGCTAAAATTGACAAAATACTCGAGCATTCACCAAACTAGAAAGGACAACAACAAAATCATCCCTAAAATCACTTATAAACCTAGGGTTACATGCATAAACAATACTAAAAAACATGCTACACGAGTTGACAAAAACTTATTAAATAATGGAAAAATAAACAAAAAAACATATAAAACTTAAGACAACATGGGTTCAAATCGACTTGTGAAATAATTTATTATTTTAAAATACTCTCAAAGCAGAAATAGGTTAAGAAGCTAACGAAGAGTCATCCACTTTTCAATAAAAACAACTGGTAGCCGGTGGAAATTATGAATATAACAAAGATACTCATAAAATAGATTTATAAATTGAAAAGATAGAAGGCATGTGTAGTAGATAAGAAAAATAAATAAAGAAAAACTTGGTGGAAGAAAGAAAAAAGACGGGTGATAACTAGCCCGGCGGCTAGCATCATTGCTGGATCAAATAAAAGATCAGCAAACGAAATTAAAGAAAAAAGAGAAAAAAAATTAGGATCAATTGAGATTAGCGTTGTTTATTTTTAAGACATGTAGTAGCAGTTAGATAAATATTGCACACGTCACCATATATTTAAGAAAAACAAGTCAAGATAAATTATTTAATGAAAATAAGTCCCCGTCATCATAATTAGGGACTAAATCAGATAAAAACACGTATTACAACAACCTTCTATAAATTTCTTTCCCTTGTACCAAAAAATCACAAATCTTTAAATTTAAAACATGAAAAGATGTGTTTTACTATAACACTCTCCCAAAAAATTGAAAACGTTGAACTTGTTTTGGAAGTCACCAAATAATCTTTGGTAGTTTAATATTAAAATTTCAGGCCACGAACCTTTTTAGTGACAAAAGAAAAAGTTGGCAATACAGTTCACAACTACAACTATATATTATTATTTCTCCAAATACAAATATTATTTTAAATATATAAAATATACAATACTGATTTCTTTTTTCATCTAATTTTTTTACCGGGATAAAAATATTCATGAGTCTAGTTGGGTCTAAGCATGATATTAACATATTTTATACTTACTCAAGTCTGACCTCACCCGACTCAAAACATGGGCCTAAAATTTGGTTCAAATCCGTCTATATTGTCAAAGACTAATTCAAGCCCATTTTAGATATACCCATATTATTATTTTTAAAAAACATTTATTTTATTTTAATATTTAATAATTTTATACATTTTTTATTTATTAAAAATTTGTATATAGTCATCTTACATTCGAGTATCATTATTATATTTAGTATAAATTTATTTTTTAATATATTATAAATTACATAATATAAAATATTATAAAATTAAAATGGCCAGGCTGAGTTTAGGCATTGAATATTAAAACCCAAGCCTAATTCATATTTTAAACAGGTCTATTTTTTTTTTACCTAAATCTATTTTTCAAGTACAATAACTTTATCTAAATTCTTCTAAATTTCCAATGAACCTCTGCTCAACCGATATCTCAACCATGAAAAGGTTTAGTGAATACAATACTTGAACCAGAATAGTTGGTTTTTGCTATTTTTGTATATTATATTGTATTTTAATTAGTTTTTTATAATAACCATGTGATAAATTTGGGTATTAAGCAAGAAAACAAAAGGAAAATGGGGGCCACAAATACTATCGTGTCATTGCGAATATTAGAAATATATAAAAATTTATTAAAGTACAATTAGCGATGAATATTTTGTCGGCAAAGTGTACGAGGTTTTTTACGCACGGCTACGTGGACGCTTGATATCCATTCATGGAAAGTCTACTCTTCATTATAATACTCTGTCGTTTAGTCAAACTTCCCATTTTCATTTTTATTTGATTGAAAATATTATTATTTTAGCAATTATTTTCTTTCTTTGAAATGATGAGATGTCCCTGGTTGTGCTGCTGCCACTCCTTTTCCATGCGAACTTACGAAAATATCCCTGGCTTTTTATGTTTATTTATCATGTTTGCCATGATTAATCAAATGAATGGAAAAGGACACCTGGCCTTTCCTATGCGAATATTTTATTTATCCTTTTCCCAATTATGGAAAGATATATTTAGCCAAAAAAGAAAGGAATTAAGGAAATATATATATATAGCGGTATTTTCAGTTAATTATTTGGTATAAAAAACTTAATGGGTCAAAAGTGACCCAAAATGAAAAAGGCCGTAATGGCCCAGCATTTGCGAGTAAAAATAGTCTCCTTGTTCTTCTTTCACTTTGTTCAATAGCTGAAGAAGCTCCACGCTTACTGAAAATCTACATTTTTTTCTTTTAAAAAGAGGGAAACACGATGATTCATCTTCAATTGTTAAGAAAATCGTCGCAGACTCGATCGAGAAAGCAGTTATCGCAGCTTTTCTCAACAATCTCTCAAATATCTTCGCAACCATCCAAGCTGTGCGTTTCTATCAATTTTCTTTTTTAAATTTCTGATACCAGTTGCTTTGTCGATCCATTTAATTTCCTTGTTTTAGTTAAATTAGCAGGCCTTCTTTTGGCATTGCCTTCGATATAGACGGCGTCGTTTTGCGCGGGAACACTCCTATTGGTGGCGCTTCCCGAGCACTTAGGAGATTATACGACGGTTCCGGTATGTAATGCGTACTCGTGTATACCCATTTGCCTCTAAAATGGTAATTTTTTACTTTTTTCCCCTATAAATTCATGAAAAGGGGGAGACTAAGAGGGACTGGCATTGCAAATATTGACTGTTCAAGGAGTTAAAGTACAATCAAAGAAAACCTCATTTAGAATTAATTATCTATTTTTTGGTTATTCGTTCTTTTTTATGCAAGAACATTGGATTGACTCTGATTAGTTCATTTTTTTTTCTGGCAGGTGTTTTGAAGGTTCCTTTTGTGTTTTTGACTAATGGTGAGTGAATTCTGTGTGTTCGTTTCCATGTCCTTAAAGCTCATTTGTTTTTTATGGTTTCTTCTTTGTTTGCTGTACTGAAACTTAGATATGTATGATTTTGGCTGTTAAATGGCTAGGTTTGGCTATCTGTCATTACATTCTAGTCAATTACTCTCTAATTCATGTTTCATTATTATTTACCAGCATGACTTCTATAATTAATAAGTGGATCTTACACATGTAAATGATAATGAATAGTGTACTAATAAGTAATGGATTGGATCCTAGATAGCTGGCTTTTATAGAAAATTATGTTATCCGGATACTTCATTTTCTCTAAAATTATGTTATACAGATACGCTTCACCCGGTCACCCTGAATTATTAGAGTATAATAGAGACTTAAAATCACTATAGGTTTTAATTATGGTTTCCGATTTTCAGCATGATGAATGAGGCAGTCTATTTAAGATATTGTTGGCTCCAACTTCTCACTTTTTACAGGGGGCGGTATTCGTGAATCAAAAAGAGCTGCGGAGTTGTCAGAACTCCTGGGTGTAAAGATTTCTCCTTCACAGGTTATATCGTTTGATGTTTATATTATTCCTTTATTTTTAATTGTTAGTAAAGAAAGCCTCGTGGATGGTGGTGTTAGTGGCTGACAAATTACTTTTAATTCATTCCAGGTATTGCAGGGCCATTCACCTTTTAAACAGCTGGTGAACAGGTACAATTTATAATTTATTAGGGTTCTTTGTTTCCTCCAAAATGTTGTAGCAAATATGACCTCTACATGTATTTGTTGAAAAAATTTGAAGGATAACTGTGTTATTTTCATGGAGACAATTATTAATTTGGAGGGAACACTTTAAAGGAAAGGAAAGGTCCAAACGAGAGTCAAGCATCTTGTTTTTAAGTTATGTAATCTAATTGTCTCACTATTTATTATTGTCATTGCCATTTAGGTTTGAGAATGAATTAATTGTTGCTGTTGGGAAAGGCGAACCTGCTGTGGTGATGTCTGAATATGGATTTAAGTAAGTTTCTTAATTATACTTCTTGCTATGTCATTGGAGATGCTAACTGCTTTGCTAAAAAATGCTGATAAAATTTTGGATGGAAGTTCTGACTGATTTGTGTCTATCAATTTTGATATGCAGAAACGTGATTTCAATAGATGAGTATGCACTGTACTTTGACAACATTGACCCACTGGCACCGTACAAGAAATGGGGCACCATAGATTTTTCTGTCGAAAGAACTAGAAAATGCAGCATTAATTCCAAGAGAGTTCAGGCAGCATTTATCGTTAGTGATTCTGTTGATTGGAGCAGGGACATTCAGGTCACCTTAAATAATATAGCCATATCAATGCTCATTCCATGACAATACTTAATTGATGTTTAATCTAGAATGACTTAATCATAGCATCAGATCTTTTTAATATCAGGTTCTTTGTGATACTTTAAGAACTGGAGGTCTTCCTGCAAGTGAAGAAGGGCCTCTACCGCCTCTTTATTTTGCATATGATGACCTTAAATATCAGGTTAGTTAAGATTGATGCTTTAGAACTCAGTTGCTTTTTACCTTCTATGGAGCCTTTTCTTACAAGTAGTAATACACTGATGAGATGCTGTTAAAGGTAGGGTGCTTTTCCTTCTGAACGTTTGGGCATGGGAGCATTCAGAATTGCACTGGAATCGGTCTTCAATAGGTAAGGGTTGAGTGTATATAGACAGACGATTATTCATTAATTTTACTGTTAGATATTACCATCCTTTCCTTTTGAATTTTCTGAAAATGATTCCTTCACGTGGTCTATTAGTTTAAGTATTACTATATTAATCTGGAATTCCTCATTAGTCTTTGTTAGCAGTTAATGCTCAAGAGACAGCTTTGTTAATTCCACTAAATTAAACATGCAGCATTCATGCTGAAGCTCTGAAGTATACATATTTTGGAAAGCCGAATCCAGTTGCATTTAAGAATGCTGAAGTTGTGCTAAAGCAACAAGCCTCGTTCATTTATCGTGAGCTTAACATCGTGAACCATGCAAACTCTGGAAGTCATGACTTCCAGACACTATATATGATAGGAGATAATCCTGCAGTTGACATCAAGGGTGCACGGCAGGTTTGTCTCTCTTCCCAGTTCATATTTTTATGTCTGTGATGTAAAGCTATTAACAGTGGGAGAAAACCGTGGTTCACATCCCAGGCTGGAAATCCTTGGTTTCCCATTTTGACAAGGACTGGTGTTTTTAAAGGAGATCATCATTCTAATCATCCAGAGTTTCCAGCCAATATGGTAGGCACTTCAACTCTCACCGAATATTGTTTTCTTTTTTACCAAACCAACTTGATATGAACCTTAACCTTTGGTTTCGATTAGCACCACCCTAAAACACTTTGTTGTTACTGTTGCAGGTTGTTGACACTGTGGAAGAAGCTGTGGACTTTATTCTTAGAAATGAGCATCAAATCACAGATTAGCAGCCGAATCAAATGGTATTCATCCATTTGAGTTAAATTCCATCCATTTCAAATTCGATTTCTTAGTTTGAGTCACATTAAAGAAAGCTTGATTACAATTTTTTTTCCCTTACATTTTATATTCTCCAAGTGGCAGTCATGTCTCGGGGGTCTAAGGTCACATATAGTGAAAACTCAAACTATGGCCCTAATTTTGCTTTTGAGACCATTGCCATTCTTGTTTCTCTTCATTTCTTCATTAGCACTTAACCAATCATATAGTTTGAATTTTATATTGTTTGCTTCACTCCTTTAATATATTAAAAAAAGATATATTATTTTATATAATGATTTCAATCTTCTGGAAAGCATTGATTAAGACCATATATTATATACATCAGTCATCACCTTTAGGTCTAATCAAAATTATTAATGGAATAAATATCTCAAACTATGTAAAGTAACATTTGATTTTGAACCTTTTCCTTTTGCCCAAGTGTAATATTTATGTTTCTTTCCTTTGTCTATCCTTTTAGTTAGCGGCGCATGTGTTTCATTAATCCTTATTTCTTTTTATAATTAAGCAATGGTTTGAAATGGTTGAACCCTTTATTTTATATATCAATCATATGAAAACTACTAATTTTGTATTGTTCTTATTTGATTGAAATTTTTAACACGTATGTGTATAAGGATAGTAATTGTACTTGTTTGCTTGTTTGGTAGGTAGATGAGTGTTTTAATAATGATACAAAGTAATATATGATAGTTTATGCGAGGGGTTAAACTGACTTAGTTAATAGTTTTTGATTAATTCGATTCGGTCAAGCACTCAAGTCGAATAGATTGGTTATGATTTTTTCTAACTAAATTGGTTCACTTAACAGATTTATAATATTATATAATTTTTAACTTTTTAAAATATATTTGTAATATATAATATATATAAAATTATAACCGAAATCCAATTAAACTTTTATTTGTGTTTTATTTCTCATATTTAGAAAAAAAATTATAAAAAAATTTAACCAACTGAACACCAATGCTAAGTACTGAAGTTGGTCAAATAGTCGGCTAAATTACGATTGATTAAGTCAATTTTTAATTTATTCAATCAATTTAAACTACTTTTTTTTTATTTACATAGAGTGAAAATGTCACGATGAAATAAAAGTAAGTTACTAGCTTCATGATTATTGTTCTACGCTTCATATATTATCATCTATTTAAGGTTTTTTATCTTTTAAATTATGTGAAGCTTCGCCTAAATAAAATTGTTTTTGACAACTTATCCTTAGATTCCGCTATAAAAAGGACAAAGATCTTTTGCGACGACCAGCTTGCTGCCAAGTCATCGTGGGACAATCAAATACCGCCACGCAAGCAAATCGGTGTTGTTTTAGTACATAAAACAAAAAAATACACAACTGCTTCATCATCACATTTATATTAGGTAATAATAAATATCATTTTTTCTTAATTATTTGACACATTAAATAATTATTTAGTTGAATAAAATTTTTGGAATTTATTTGTAACGTGTAATAACAGTTTAAATTCAATCCATTTATTGTCCGATTCGCATGATTTAAGTATTGACTTGGCGTATAATTAGGGGTTTAGTCACTCTGAATCGGTTTTTTGCCTGAATATTACCTAAAATTACAATTTATTTTTATAAAAATAGAACATATATAAATAAATAAAACCCTGAAATTCGAAGTTTTCTTTTTTCTTTTGTTTTTAATTTTATTGCTGTGTGTTTTCTTTTCATTCTTTCTCTTTCCAAAGCATTCTCTTTTGTTTCTGCTTGGACGGTAAATTCTTGGGGTTCAAACACTTTTCTCCTCCTGTCCAGTGGAGAAAGTGAAGGAAAAAGAACAGAAAAAAAGAGAGGAAAGAGAAAGAAAATAAATCCAAAAAGTAAATATTAGGAGGGAAAGTTTTTTTAAGATTCTTAAAAAAAAAAACTATTATTGAAACATGGGTTGTTTTGGTTGCACTGGTCATTCAACCGACGATTCAGACTTCCCAAGAAAAAAGAACAACAGGAGGAATGCTAACAACAGCAATAAAAACAAACCCCATGATCAAAGACAAGCCGGTTCCGGTTCCAGTTCCAGTTCCGGTATTGGTTTTTGTTCTTTCTATGTTTTCCTTTTCCCTTTTTCTGCGATGATATGCATTGTGTTTGATCATGTTTTTGTGTTTTTTTTATATCCCAATCTTGATCTTGTGATATGAAATTTTATTAGGTAATATCATGGAACTAGTGTTTTTTGTTTGTTTGCATGATATGATAGGAAAGGGCACTTCTATTTTTATAATCCAAAATCCCTGCTACTATTTTTATTTTGTCCTTGTTGGATGTTTTTTTAACTATTGATGATTTGGGGTCATTACAAGACAATCTCTGTAGCTTGTCTTATGTTTCTCTTGTTTCGGTTTTGGGGTTCCATCTGCTTGAAGTAAAAAAAGCATCAACAGAGAGTGTAAGGAAGGAAGAAGCATCTAAGGATGAGGAGTTATTGATGGAGGTAAGGAATTTGAGTTTGCATGGTGGTGAGGATTCCAAAGTTGGAAAAGCTATCATGCGGGCACAGTTGTTTACATTCGATCAAGTCATAGCTGCAACTGGAAACTTTAGGTCCGATTATTTCTTGGGGGAAGGTGGTTTCGGTAAAGTTTACAAGGGATTCTTGGAGGACACAAACGAGGTTTTCATTCTCTTACAGATTTTTGCATCGTGCATTGTGTTCTTTGTTGAAGTTGGTGTGGTTACTTACTTTTCCCCTTTACTTGCCTGTTGTATAGGTTGTTGCTATTAAGCAACTTGATCAAGATAGTCTTCAGGGCAGTAGGGAATTCGCTGCCGAAGTATTGACGTTAAGCACAGCTGAGCACCCGAATCTCGTGAAATTAATAGGGTTTTGTGCTGAGGATGAACAAAGACTATTGCTTTACGAGTACATGCCATTAGGGTCTTTGGAAAACCATTTGCATGGTAAGAAAAATTCCCCTGCTGATTTCATTAGTTTTCTGTCGTATGAAATGGCGACGTATTAAACTTTGTGGATACAGATCTCTCACCTGACCAAAAACCACTCGATTGGAACACGAGAATGGAAATAGCAGCTGGTATGGCGAGGGGATTAGAGTATTTGCATGTTAAAATGAAGCCACCGGTCATATACCGTGACTTGAAGTGCTCCAATATTTTGCTTGGTGAGGGATATCATGCCAGGCTCTCTGATTTTGGCTTAGCCAGAGTTGGTCCTAGTGGGGATAAAACTCATGTTTCTACAAGGGTTATGGGCACTTATGGTTATTGTGCACCGGATTATGCAATGACTGGACAGTTGACGTTTAAATCTGATATTTACAGCTTAGGGGTTGTCCTTTTGGAACTGATTACGGGTAGGAAAGCAGTTGACTATTCGAAAGATCGTAATGAACAATATCTTGTTGCTTGGGTAAGAAGAAACTTATTCCCACTTTTATCAATTCAATATCTTCATTTGGTTACGTTCTCGGTTTTCGGTTATTTGACTGCAGGCACGACCTTTGTTTAAAGACCGAAGGAATTTTTCGCAAATGGTTGATCCTCTGCTACAAGGTCAGTATCCGATGAAAGGTCTCTACCAAGCGTTGGCCGTTGCTGCAATGTGCGTACAGGAACAGCCTAACATGCGTCCAGCTATATCCGACGTAGTTATGGCTCTGAATTACCTAACCGTCCAGAAATACAACCCTAACAACTCTGCTCAGAGCTCACGAAGGAGCATGACATTGTCACCGGGGAAAGGACGAGTTGCAGATCATGTTAAGAGTTTCTGAGCCGGAGAATCATGTACATATACATATAAGATTAGAAACAAAAACGGCAAATATACTTAATACTATATGGTGCCAATTTATCGAATTTTGCATCACATAAGGTAACTACTAGCATTACTTGACCTCCTTAAAACAGAGATTTTCTTTCTTCCCCCCCCCCCCCTCTCTCTCGTTGCCGGTGTACATGTGAGTTAGGGTTCTTCTAGGAACCGTTTTCTCCCCATGAAAACTTTCCTTCAAGGAATATATTTTTACAGTGAAAAGGAAATTCTTACATAACTATGTCTTAGTATTATTGTTTATTGTTGTGTCTGAAAGAGAAGCTATGAACAATTTCTGCAATCAACTTGTCCGAATTCAGTGCTTTAAGAGACAAGTTTATGCAGTGTCATAGTTCATATATGTACTATAAATTATCCATCCAATATAAACTATATACCATTTGGTCCTTTTTTTACATTTTTATTAAAATTATTTTCATTATTTCTTTATATCATGTCAAATTCCTAATGTTTTAAATAAAAAGTTTAGAAATATGCCATCAAAAATATTTTGTTTTTGGCCAGTGTCATTAATAAAACTATTAAATATGAAAATAAAATGATATGTTTGAGTTTTGAGCTATAAAAAATCAAATTAACATTTCAAGTCAATTATCATGTTGTCTATTACATCATTGAACTAAATAATAACATTATAGAAAATAAATTAAATCACAAATTTAAACAGAAATCATAATTTGAGATTTCCATGTTGCATGTGGACCGGTAACCTCAATTTTGAAGCAACATTGGCTGAAGCAAACAATCTATCTGACAGAAAAAGCTTACGCCTAAAGGGATATAAACCCGACACAGCTTGATTAGAATCCAGAAAAATGGAGCAACTGTGTACATTGTTGTTGTACCAACCACTTATTCCAAATCTACATATTTTTTGTCAGAATACATGCATTAAATATATTTATGTGTTTCTATCATTGATTGAGTCTTGCTTCGAGTGCGCTGAGCGTATTATTTTTCAAATTATGAATTGAAAAAAAATTATGAGTAATTTTAAGTATTGTATAAAAAAAAACCTATAATAAAATGCAATTTACATAATATGTTTTGGCTGAATCTCCACCATCCTATTTATTGTTCTTCCTAGATGAAAAACCATTGGTTGTATTCTTTGCATGGAATTGGCTTACATGTTTTGTGGTGAATGGAGGAGCTATGATTGCTGTGCGTTTCATCTCCATTCCTACCTTAAAAATTTGTTTAACTTGTCGTTTTGTCGTGTCATTACGGGGACAAGCGGAGCTTTCATTCACTGCTTTGTGCATTTCTCAACTGTGAATTGTTTACAAGCCATATTTCTATTTGACCCACTCTTGGTCTGTTGGTTTGGTTCCACTTCCCACTCACTGAATTAAGCTCTAACATTTTTTAATTATTTTTTTGGTTTTGTTTTTATAAAAATATTATGGATCAAGCTTTTGTATAAAAAAGTTAAATTATATTTTGTTATTCTATTAAAAATTTTATTTAATTTTATTGTTAAAAATGAATTCTTATACGTCAATATAAAATACACTTAACATGTTATGTGTTACTATTTAGTCATTATATCCGTTATATTAATTTTTAACAATAGAAATAAATAAAATTTTAAAAAAATTATTATTTAATGTAATATATAAAAATTATTTTACCTATTTTTAATAAAAGAGTAAAATCGAATCCACCATAAAAAAAATTAGCTTACTTGGGAATGAGTCCACCTCCTAACTAGACGAAAGACATATTATTAACCTAAGCATGGAAATAATAAAGGGCTAATATTGGAATTTCGAGTTCAAATAAATACATTTTTGTAATAAAAATGAATAGCGTATTTGGATATATAAACTCATTATTTATAAAAATAAAACAAATATGAATAAACGAACGCATAGCTGCGTGCATCAATTCTCAGTTACACTGGATCTTCATCAAAATTGAAGAAGACCGAAACGACGTCGAAGAAGCAAATAGCGCCTTAAGGGAGGGGACAGATCCAACGGCTGGAAACTTCCTAAATCATGCATGGGTTCGGTCTTCCCTCCTTTCTTTTCTCTTTCGCACTAACTCAAACTCAACTCACTGAGTCGAGTCACCCCCGTGTTCATTCTTTCTTTCTCTTTATCTTTCACTCTCTTTCCCTCACCCTACCCTTTTTCGTCTTTTTCTCCTCCAATCTCAATCCGACGGCTGCCATTCTTCCACGTCACACCGTCTTCTTCACCCCCCTCCCCCTTCCCTTTCTTCCATCTTCCTATTTTATTTAATTAACTCCCTTTAGGGTTTCCAAGATTTAACCAAATTCTAACCATTTTTTTTAAAATGCGTCTTTTTGTTTTTCTTTAATAAAGAAGAAAACGAAGAAATCTCCAAATCTTCAATTCGTCGACGCTCTCAATTTCACCGCAGATATTCTTCCTTTTCCTTTTAAATGAGGTGTTTTTCTTATTCTCAATTCCGTTTTAATTCTTCATTTTAATTCCATCATGTGTACCTTTTTTTTCCCTTGTTTTTATTCTTCTAACTTTTTTTTTTGTAATTTCAAAGTTTGAGAGTTTGTTTATTTGTTTAGGGTTTTGATGAATTGGCTGTATTCGGAAACCGTGATAATAAATTTTTAAAATTTTTGGTAGAATTGAAGATTAGAATTTTTTTCCCCTTTCTGGTCTGTTTGTCATGATGGCGATTGAGAAGAACAACTTTAAAGTTTCGCGGTTTGATTCGGAGTTTTCTGATAGTAGGGATACCACTTCGTCAACTGATGAGGATGAGCTTCAACGTCCAAGCTCAGCTATTAATTCTGATGGTGCTGGTGATGATGATGATGAAGACGATGATGATGATGAATTTGATGATGCTGATTCAGGAGCAGGTTCAGATGACTTTGATTTATTGGAATTAGGTGAAATGGGGGCTGAATTTTGCCAAGTTGGGAACTCGACTTGTTCCGTACCTTTTGATTTATATGATCTGCCTGGGTTGGAAGATATTTTGTCTCTTGATGTCTGGAATGAGTGTTTAAGTGATGAAGAGAGGTTTAGCCTGACTAAGTTTTTACCTGATATGGATCAGGATACATTTATGTGGACCTTGAATGACCTTCTTAAGGGTAATAATTTTCATTTTGGGAGTCCTATTAAGAAGTTGTTTGATATATTGAAAGGAGGGTTGTGTGAGCCAAGGGTTGCCCTTTATCGGGAGGGTTTGAATTTCTTTCAAAAGCGGCGGCATTACCATCATTTGAGGATGCATCAGAATAATATGGTTGCTAAACTTTGTCAAACAAGGGATGCTTGGCTTAATTGTAGGGGATACAGTATTGAGGAGCGGCTTCGTGTTTTGAATATTATGAGAAGTCAAAAGATTTTGGTGTATGAAAAATTGGAAGATGAGGATTCTGAATCCTCCGAAAGAGGTGACTTTGGTGAAGGCCTGTGGAGCAAAAGGGTTAAGGACCAAAAAGCTTTGCAGAAAAAGGGTCACCATGGGGTTGGTCCTACTTTAGAATCCGTTTCGCGAGGGCAGATGGTGGGTTTGGAACCATCAGAGTACAGGAAGCAGAATCCAAAAGGTATACTGAAGGCACGTGGATCAAAAATTCCTTCTGCAAAGGAGTTTGGTGGTGGTGTTTATCAAGGTTTGGATATTGATACTGAGCCATATGGTTTGCATGGAACCCTTCCTCAACATAAATGTAAGTCAGGGGCGGCAAACAGGACAAGGGATCAGATGAGGTTAGACGATGATGGTGACCCAATGTTTGGAACTAGTATTCAACAGGACCGACATGCTGTGCATGATAGCAAATCACTCAAATCTGGTTTATTGAGAGCAGGGAAGAAGTATGGCCTTTTAAGAGGGGAAGAATTAGCTGGTGACAGTTTCATGGCTTTGCCTCTGTCTTCAAAGCATGATTCGCGAGCCTATGGTAGGAACAGGAATGTGAATCAATTTCCTGATGCAAAAGTATATAAGTCAAAGCCACCAAACATGAGAACACCCTATGATTTTGCCAAAACGTCCAAGTATTCTGAAAATCATCAGCAATTTGCAGTTGGAAATCAGATAAAGCTTATGAAAGGCAGAACTCCACAATTGCCGCTGAAAGGGAGTCGATTTGACTTGTCGGAACGCACCGAACTGTTTTGGCAAAATAAGAACCAAGGGGAAGATTTTTCTGTGGATTCTTCAGTTAGATCTGATGATTGGAATATTAGGAGCAGGAAATGTAAAATGGGGCCAGAGTGTCCTGATAAAGCTTCCTTACAACATATGAATGACCGATTCTTGTTTTCTGATAATCGAATTAAATCATCACAAGAAAATATCAGAGGGAACAACGTGCAAAATGGAGGACCATTAATGGCTGTTTCAAAAGGTAGTAGAGCATTCCTTAAAAATGAAGAAACAGAATCTGACTCATCTGAACAGTTTGACGACGACGACGATAGCAATCCTCTAATGAGAAGCAAGTTTGATTACCCAAGTGGTGTCATGGAAGGTTCACGGCTGTCTTCATTGAAGTCTGGCCTTGATTCTAGAAAGATAAAATCTTCAAAGAAAGATACTATGGAGGATGGATGGCCTCTTGATGGAATCAATCGCATCTCCGAAAAGAGCTTTGGGGAAAATGTGTACGTGCCAGGAGTAGAAAGCTACTATTTTAAAGGAAAACAGAAGTCTAAGATGCATGAAATAAGTCCCTTGCAGAACTCTACTTCTAGAGCTTTGGGCAAGGTTGATAGGAAAAAGGTATCCAAGTTGAGCAAGACTGGCCAATTAGGAGAGAAACTTGGTGACAGATTAAAGATGTCCTCAACAAAGCCCTACCCTACTGAGAAAAGACTGAAAGGTGAAGTTGTCTATGATCATCCTATGTCTCAACGAGATTATCTGCTTAATTATCCTGTTGATGAGGAGGATGCTTCACCTGTGACACTACCATTGGCAGACGAAAATAACAGGCGTAGAACTGGGAAAAAAGGCCGGAGCATTGAAACATATGATTGTGGTGAAAAACCTGAAGCTTCATTGCTTGGGTGCAAGACAGGGAAGGAGTATGTGGGAGATGTCGACAGAAGAGGTGAAGATGGTAACCTGCAGTCTAACCTTCAGAAGCGAACTGATGATTCCCTTTCCTTGAAAAAAAAGGGAAAACGGAAATTGGAGGTTGATGCTGTTACCTCAGATATGGAAGCTTTGGAACCACATGGTGCAGAAGTGCAAGTTACAGATGTTGAGATGGAAATCAAACCACAGAAAAAGCCGTTTACTCTGATTACCCCTACAGTTCATACTGGTTTCTCATTTTCGATTATACATCTTCTTTCTGCTGTTCGCATGGGAATGATCACTCCACTTCCAGAAGATTCCTTAGAGGTTGGCAGACCCCGCAGGGAGCAGAATGGAAAGCAGGAAGGTGGTGTGAATGGTGTTCTTTCTTGTGAGAACACAACTACCGATAATCCGGATCAGCCTGTGCAAAGAAGTATACCTTCTCTTACTGTTCAAGAGATTGTTAATCGTGTAACAGTGAATCCCGGAGATCCATGTATCCTTGAGACACAAGAGCCGCTTCAAGATTTAGTTCGGGGAGTTCTGAAAATTTTCTCATCAAAAACAGCACCTTTGGGGGCAAAAGGTTGGAAGGCACTTGTTGCCTATGAAAAGTCCACAAAAAGTTGGTATTGGGTTGGTCCAATTATGCATAGCTCAATCGATCATGAAACAATTGAGGAGATGACGTCACCTGAAGCCTGGGGTCTTCCTCACAAAATGCTTGTCAAGCTGGTTGATTCTTTTGCAAATTGGCTAAAAAATGGTCAAGAGACTCTCCAACAAATAGGGAGTCTTCCTGCACCACCGCTTGAATTGATGCAAGTAAATTTAGATGAGAAAGAAAGGTTCAGAGACCTAAGAGCACAGAAAAGCCTTAATACCATTGGCCCAAGTTCCGAAGAAGTGAGAGCTTATTTCCGTAGAGAGGAGCTTCTTAGGTATTCTATTCCTGACAGGGCCTTCTCTTACACAGCTGCTGATGGCAAAAAATCAATAGTTGCTCCTTTGAGAAGGGGTGGAGGTAAACCAACTTCAAAGGCTCGAGATCATTTTATGCTGAAACGTGATAGGCCACCACATGTTACAATTCTTTGTCTTGTGAGAGATGCTGCTTCCAGATTGCCCGGAAGTATTGGCACCCGTGCTGATGTTTGTACTTTGATAAGAGACTCTCAATACATTGTTGAAGAAGTTTCTGATGCACAAGTTAACCAGATTGTTAGTGGGGCCTTAGACCGTTTACATTATGAACGTGATCCTTGTGTACAATTCGACGGAGAAAGGAAATTGTGGGTTTATTTACACAGAGAAAGAGAAGAAGAAGACTTTGAGGATGATGGTACTTCATCTACTAAGAAATGGAAGAGGCAGAAAAAGGATACTGCTGAACAATCCGATCAAGGAGCTGTAATTGTGGCTTTTCATGCAACCGGGAATCAGTTGGGATTTGATGATGATAAAAAGATGGAGACAGAGTGTGAGGATAGACAAAATCCGGAGGATAATGCTGACGACAGTCATGCATTGGAACAAGGTCATCCAATAACATGGGAGCCTCTTGACGCAAATCTTGTCCAGGAAGACAAATTGCTATGTCAAGAAAATTCTACAAACGAAGAATTTGATGATAATTGAACAAAAAAAAAAGATTTGATGATGAAACGTTTGGGAGAGAGAGACCAGTTGGACTCCTGAGTGCAAGCTAATTATGATCAAATTATCTCAGGTAATTTTCCAAAATTCTATGAAATATTTATATTTTTGCAGCCAACCAGATAATGGTTTAATATAGTGAAGGATTGTTTATATTTTTGCAGGGTCAAAGTCCAGCTACTGTAGAAGGAAGCATTTGTGATTCCCACTGAAGGTGTGTTATATGTTGGAACATTACATGTATAGTGATTCTAGCACAAAAAATGTTGATTAGAAAGTGACCTGATGATGCCCAACAATGTGTTTACTACAGGTGGATACTTAATGATGTTGATTTTGCATTTTCCATAAATATTTTTTTGGTAAGTCCAATTATAGATCATATGTTCGTTGAGCTTACAACAAATGCAGATTTGGCGTTGTAATGTGCCATAAAATGCATTGCCTGGTTGTACTTGCTTTTTGGTTCAGTTACTTGAGCATATAGCCAGGATAAGCAATTTTACATATTTTCTATGAGGTCTCAGCCTGTAATGTAAGAGATTATTGCAAATATATTCCAATTTCAAGTCTATTCAATCTTATTTTTTCAGAGTGATTGTAATAAACCAATTGCATTTGTGAAATAACTCCAATGGGAAAAAAATGTAAATGATTTATTTCAGTTCTAGATTACTATTTACTAGCAATTTTATATTGACACATGTGAGTAGACACTTAAAAATTCGGGCCACAAAAAATGATTTAACCTTTTTTTTCTTTGCATAGCCACTACAACCAAGGAACATATCTTCAATTTTTACTCATACCATATATGATTGTGATATATGACCATTTCAAGATATATTGTTCAGTATCTGATAACACCATTCTTTCTGCTGTATTTATTGTATATTTTTGCAGCTGAACTGATTATGTTCATAACC
The DNA here is from genome assembly GCF_007990345.1 of Gossypium hirsutum. Taxonomy (NCBI): domain Eukaryota; kingdom Viridiplantae; phylum Streptophyta; class Magnoliopsida; order Malvales; family Malvaceae; genus Gossypium; species Gossypium hirsutum. The sequence goes on from NC_053444.1 coordinate 145,272, forward strand.
TTAATGACTAAGTAATCAATTTATAACTCTATTAAATTGGGTTTTAACCACATTTTTCTTCTGATTTACCCCACTAACATCATGTACTGGGAAAGTTTGTTCACAGAAAGATGTATATATTTATTAATAAGATTGAAAGAAATTGACTGAAGATTTCTAACATCATAAGTATCATCTGCCCGGATCAATGTTGCAGACACCATTGATCGTTTGTCCAAAGCTTTTCCTGAAACAGTAACATTGTAAGACTTCTTCTCTGTTAGAGACTTGAAAGACGAGACTTGAGGAGCCACTTTGATTTCGAGTTCCTATGGGGTAGCGATTGTTGCATTGTAAGTAGATCTTGCTACAGCAACATTTGTTACTGTTCTATGGAAAGTGACTTTGAATGGCTTGCCTGCTGGAACTAAAGCAGTGAGTGTAGGATAATTGAAATCTCTTGGCAACATTTTAGTAGAGTTCTTAGGACAAGAGGTGTAGTTTCCAGCTAATTTTTTGATGGAACCTTCATCATATCCAATACTGCATAAGAATCTTATGTTGTCGCCTTCTACGGTGTCGTATACAAGTCCAGGGTCAATGGCTTTTACAGGGTTGACATGTCCTGATCCGTAAGCAAATTCAGCACCTTGATTTCTCGGTGCATCCATTGAAAAAGCTTGGCAAAAGAAAACAAATGTAAGGTCGTAAACATGACATATGTTACAAATTACAATAATGGCAATGAATGATTACCAGTAGTAATAAGAGCAGATTTAATGGCTGAGGGAGACCAATGAGGGTGAAAAGTCTTAACGTATGCAGCTACACCAGCAACATGAGGACAAGACATTGAAGTTCCTGATATTATGTTGTATTTAACTCGCCTTGTATCTATTGTAGTCGTCGATGGTGAAGCAACTGGTGAATATGCAGCCAATATATCCACTCCTGGTGCACTTATATCTGGCTGCAACACATTTATGGAACCATTTAGTATACAAAACACAGGCAAAACAACGATAAAATCTGGGTTATCGGACCAATGCATGCCTTTAGAATGTCTGGTACAATGGAATTCGGACCCCTTGAAGAGAATGAAGCAACTATAGGAGCAAATTTATCTTTAGTTGTTTCACTTCTTAATATTTCTGCTTTAGGTTCTCTGTGACATAATGAGCAAAGCGTTAGTTTTATTTTGCCTAACATAAACAAAACCGATGAAATAATGACCCGAACCATCGATATGTACATACTTGGTGGAATTGAGGTAGGATATGACCGAATCATAGTCCTCAGAGCTTAAAGTTATAGCAGACAATGGGACAACAAATGAAACATCGTCCAATTCATATTTCGTATTAATCCTAATGCACCAGCATCGTAAGCTGCATCTACACCGTCCATCTCATAGCATAAGAGGATCTTGTTCTTAAACAATGTATCAAACATATTGCTTATGTCTAAATCTCTGTAAATCAATGAAAATGCAGGCTTGTCATGGAACTAACCTAGCACTGGCCTCATCGCAATAGGATGTTGCTTGCAGCCCATAAACCAATGGAACCTTTGTTGTATTAGACTAAATGAGTTAATGGATAATCCCTGCTTGCAAAGAGGAAACCATTAGTATCAAGTTAAAAGAAAAAAACTACGAGTATCGGAGCAACATAAGTAGAAAATACGATATTTCTTACAGTTAGTGTCTTCCCATTCCCAAGAATAACCTTCCACAAAAAGGTGATCAGTTGTGCTTGCAGCAAACGTAAGTATCCACGGTGCTGTACTCTCCAATGCTTGCAACCCTGCTGTACCACTATTGTCTGCTGATTGCATAACTAGTACTCCTTTCTCAGCTGCATGGAATGCACCAATGGCTATAGCATCGTCGTAAAACTCAGAGTTGATCTTATAACAGTTTCATGGCAGCTTTTGATGATGCCATTGCTGATGGAACCCCTCTCTTGCAGTTCCTTCAGCAAATCCATAGAAACTAGCATTCACTACGTTGTTCCCAGCTGCTGTGGATGCTGTATGTGACCCATGACCCTCTGTATCATTGGCAGAATCTGCGGTGTAAACTCGAGCTCTGATAAGCTTACTGAAAGATAAGCACCAAGTCATTATGAGGATCAGGGATATGAATAGTGGTCTGAGATTGGAAATAGTGGAATATGTTTACTTGTTACAAGTGAAGTTTTGGCCAACCTTACAAGCTCCCTTCCACTTTTGGGGTGGTGGACCAAAGCCTTCGTCGCTGAAGCTGTCCGACTCGGGACAGATTCCGGTATCAATGACACCAACAATGACATTGCTCTCGGCGGCAGCGTTACGGTTTACAGTTTGATTGTGTCCCAAGAAATCCCATGATCTTGTTGTATGAAGGTGAAAAACTTTACTTGGAAAAACCGAAACCACTCCTTTAAAGCCTGCATATAACGGCATTGGTGAAAACATATCATTAAGGCAATGCCATTGTGTTAAAAAGAAAAGACAGCTCTTCTTCTACCACTTACTTGAAAGTTTCTTTGCCTCTTCATTAGTTAGCTTAGCTGCAAATCCATTGAAGCTCCTTTTGTAACTTCGGATTAAGTAATTTTCCACAGAGCTGCAGAGAAGAAAAAATAAGGATCGATCATCATACTGATGGACCAACACTTTGGCTTAGGCATCAAAGGACATCCTCTAAAAAAATGGCTTCCTACCTGTGTTTAGAAAGTGCTTGAAGCATATTGGAATGGTGAGATGAAGCAATGTAGTCTCCATCAGGAAGTGGTCCCAAGTATGCAATGTAAACCTGCATCATATATGATGATGGTCATCATCGCACATTATTATAATTCATGAACCAGTTCCATATAAACATTGTTAAAAATAGTTTTCTATCTTCATGTATAGCACCAGAGCGAAGGATTACACAAACTGTGATAATAAAAAAAATGTCAAGAAACACCAAGAAACTTGATTTTGTCATTTTTTTTCTATTTGTTTGATAGTATGCATAAAATAGAAATTATAACTGGTATTTATAGTGAATTGGAACATATCTGGGTTACTCATACCATATATGATTGTGATTTATGACAATTTCAAGATATATTGTTCACTATCTAATAACACCATTCTCTCTGCTGTATTTGTTGTATTTTTTTGCAGCTGAACTGATTATGTTTGTAACTTAAACGACAAAGGAATCAATTTATAACTTCATTTTTCTTCTGATTTACTCCACTTAAAAATATGGGGTGTTGCAAAAATCATGTATTGGGAAAGTTTGTTCATAGAAAAATGTAACTAATATTTTATTAATAGATTGCAAGAAATTGACTGAACAAATAAAAACAGAATGCAGACTCAATCGTGTGACTCAAACAGCCCCACGGACACCTTCATATGTGTGAATAACGATCGAACTTCTAACATTATGAGTACCATCTGACCATATCAATGTTGCAGATACCATTGATGTCTCACCCAAAGCTTTGCCAGAAACAATAACATTGTAAGACTTCTGTTCTGTTAGAGCCTTGAAAGACAAGACTTGAGGAACCACTTGGATTTCGGGTTCCGACAGGATAGAGATTGTTGCATTGTAAGTAGATCTTGCTATACCAACATTTGTTACTGTTCTATGGAAATTAACAGTGAATGGCTTGCCTGCTGGTACTAAAGCAGTGAGTGTAGGATAATTGAAATCTCTTGGCAGCATTTTAGTACTGTTTTTAGGACAAGAGGTGTTGTTTCCTGCTATATTTTTTATGGAACCTTCATCATATCCGATGCTGCATAAGAATCTTATGTTGTCACCTTTTACGTTATCGTATACAAGTCCAGGATCAATGGCTTTTACAGGGTTGATATGTCCTGATCCATAAGCAAATTCAGCTCCTTGATTCCTCGGTGCATCCATCGGAAAAGCTAGGCAAAAGAAAACAAATGTAAGATCGAAAATGTGACATATGTTACAATAATGGCAATGAATGATTACCGGTAGTCATAAGAGCAGATTTAATGGCTGAGGGAGACCAATGAGGGTGAAAAGTCTTAACGTATGCGGCTACACCAGCAACATGAGGACAAGACATTGAGGTTCCTGATATTATGTTGTATTTAACTCGCCTTGTATCTGTTGTGGTTATCGATGGTGAAGCTACCGGTGAATATGCAGCCAATATATCCACTCCTGGTGCACTTATATCGGGCTGCAATGCATTTCCAGAACTATTTAGTTTACCGTAAAAAAGCAAAATAACAATAAAATCCGAGTTCTGGGAGAAATGCATGCCTTTAGAATGTCTGGTACAATGAAATTAGGACCCTTTGAAGAGAATGAAGCAACTATAGGAGCAGATTTATCTGTAATTGTCTCACTTATTAATATTTCTGCTTTAGGTTGTCTGTGACACAATGAGCAAAGCATTAGTTTTATTTTACCTATCATATGACAAAATAATGACCCAAACCATCGATATGTACATACTTGGTGGAATTCAGGTAGGATGTGACCGAATCATAGTCCTTGGAGCTTAAAGTTATAGCAGGCATTGGGACAACATATGCAACATCGTCGAATCCATATTTCGTAATTAATCCCAATGCACCAGCATTGTAAGCTTTGTCTACACCCTGCATGTCATCGCATAGAATGATCTTGTTCTTTACCAAAGTTTTATTCAGGCAATTAGGGAAACACAACCTGAAAAGGACCAACAATGAATCACACATGCGGCTTATATCTGAATCAATCAAAATGCAGCTTGTCAATGGAACTAACCGAGCACTGAACTCATCGCAATCGGATGATGCTTGCATCCCATAAACCAATGGAACCATTGCTCTATTAAGACTAAAAGTGTTTATTGAAAGCCCCTGTTTGCAAAGAGGAACCTATTACTATCAAGTAAATAAACTACGAGAGTCAGAGCAATTCAAGAGCGATATAGTTCTTACAGTTAGTGTCTTCCCATTCCCAAGAACAACCTTGTTGACAAAATGGCGGTCCATTGTGCATGTGGCAACGCTAAGTATCCATGGTGCTACACTTGCCACCGATTGAAACCCTGCTAGACCACTATTTCCTGCAGATTGTACAACAAGTACACCTTTCTCGGCAGCATGGAAAGCACCAATAGCTACAGCGTCACTGTAGAATTCAAACACAAAGAATGATCCTAATGAAGCTGTTATAAGATCAACTCCATCAGCAATGGCATCGTCAAAAGCTGCCAAGATGTCTTCTGAAGTACATATACCATTGCATACTTTATATGCGGCAATCCTTGCTGATGGAACCCCTCCTCTTGCAGTTCCTTCAGCAAATCCATAGAAACTAGCATTCACTACGTTGTTCCCGGCTGCTGTGGATGCTGTATGCGATCCATGACCCTCTTTATCCCTGGCAGAATCCGTGATGTAAACTCGAGCTCCGATAAGCTTACTGAAAGATAAGCACCAAGTCATTATGAGGATCAGGGATATGAATAGCGGTCTGAGATCGGAAATAGTGGAATATTTTTACTTGTTACAAGTGAAGTTTTGGCCACCCTTACAAGCTCCCTTCCACTTTTGGGGTGGTGGACCGAAGCCTTCGTCGCTGAAGCTGTCCGATTCCGGCCAGATTCCGGTATCAAAGACACCGACAATGACATCGCTCTCTGTGGCATTACGTTTAACAGTTTGATTGAGTCCCAAGAAATCCCATGATCTTGTTGTATGCAGGTGGTAAACTTTACTTGGAAAAACCGAAACCACTCCTTTAAAGCCTGCATATAACGGCATTGGTGAAAACATATCATTAAGGAAATGCCATAGAGCTAAAAAAAAAACAGACAGCTCTTCTTCTACCACTTACTTGAAAGTTTCTTTGCCTCTTCATTAGTTAGCTTAGCTGCAAATCCATTGAAGCTCCTTTTGTAACTTCGGATTAAGTGATTTTCCAGAGAGCTGCAGAGAAGAAAAAAAAAGGATCGATCATCATACTGATGGGCCCACACTTTGGCTTAGGCATCATAGGACATCCTCTAAAAAAATGGCTTCCTACCTGTGTTTAGAAAGTGCTGAAAGCATATTGCAATGGTGAGATGAAGCAATGTAGTCTCCATCAGGAAGTGATCCCAAGTATGCAATGTAAACCTGCATCATCATACATTATTACAATTCATGAACCAGTTCCAGATAACATTGTTAACAATCTGTCACTGAAAAATACTTGCCTTTCTATCCTCCTGTACAGCACCAGAGCAAAGGCTTATACAAACCATGAGATTCACAAAAATGTCGAGAAACACCAAGAAACTTGATTTTGTCATTTTTTTTTTTCAATTTGTTTGGTAGTATGCATAAAACAGAAATCATAACTTGTATTTTATAGTGAACTGGAAAAATTGAATCTTATATCCAATTAACTGGAGTATTTAAATTTTTTGTCTTTGTATAGCCACTACAACCAAGGAACTAATCTGTCAATTTTTACTCGTACCATATATGATTGTGATATATGACCATTTCAAGATATATTGTTCAGTATCTGATAACACCATTCTTTCTGCTGTATTTATTGTATATTTTTGCAGCTGAACTGATTATGTTCATAAATTTAATGACTAAGGAATCAATTTATAACTTCATTAAATTGGGTTTTAACCACATTTTTCTTCTGATTTACTCCATTGAAAATCTCGGGTGTTGCAAAAATCATGTATTGGGAAAGTTTGTTCACAGAAAGATTTATATAATATTTATTAATAAGATTGAAAGAAATTGACTGAAAATATATATAACATAAACTGAAAACAAATAATAACAATTGCAGCAGGTTCAATCATGTGACTCAAACAGCCCCAGAGATAGCTTCATATGTGTGAATAACAACTGGATTTCTAACATCATGAGTATCATCTGACCATATCAATGTTGCAGACGCCATTGATCTTCCACCCAAAGCTTTTCCTGAAACAGTAACTTTGTAAGACATCTTCTCTGTTAGACACTTGAAAGACAAGACTTGAGGAACCACTTTGATTTCGAGTTCCGACAGGGCAGCGATTGTTGCATTGTAAGTAGATCTTGCTACACCAACATTTGTTACTGTTCTATGGAAAGTGACTTTGAATGGCTTGCCTGCTGGAACTAAAGCAGTGAGTGTAGGATAATTGAAATCTCTTGGCAACATTTTAGTAGAGTTCTTAGGACAAGAGGTGTTGTTTCCTGCTATTATTTTGATGGAACCTTCATCATATCCAATACTGCATAGGAATCTTATGTTGTCACCTTCTACGGTGTCGTATACAAGTCCAGGGTCAATGGCTTTTACAGGGTTGATATGTCCTGATCCATAAGCAAATTCAGCACCTTGAGTCCTCGGTGCATCCATCGGAAAAGCTAGGCAAAATAAAACAAACGTAAGATCGAAAATGTGACATATGTTACAATAATGGCAATGAATGATTACCAGTAGTCATAAGAGCAGATTTAACGGCTGAGGGAGACCAAAGAGGGTGAAATGTCTTAACGTATGCAGCTACACCAGCAACATGAGGACAAGACATTGAGGTTCCTGATATTATGTTGTATTTAACTCGCCTTGGATCTGTTGTAGTCGTCGATGGTGAAGCAACCGGTGAATATGCAGCCAATATATCCACTCCTGGTGCACTTATATCAGGCTGCAAAACATTTACGGAACTATTTAGTATACAAAAAACAAGCAAAACAACGATAAAACCCGAGTTGTCAGACCGATTCATGCCTTTAGAATGTCTGGTACAAATGCATTCGGACCCCTTGAAGAGAATGAAGCAACTATAGGAGCAAATTTATCTTTAATTGTTTCACTTCTTAATATTTCTGCTTTAGGTTCTCTGTGACACAATGAGCAAAGCCTTAGTTTTATTTAGCCTAACATATACAAAACCAACGAAATAATGATCCGAATCATCGATATGTACATACTTGGTGGAATTGTGGTAGGATATGACCAAGTCATAGTCCTTGGAGCTTAAAGTTATAGCAGACAATGGGACAACAAACGAAACATTCTCTACTTGATATTTTGTAATTAATCCTAATGCACCAGCATCGTAAGCTGCATTTACACCGTTCATCACATCGCATAGAACGATCTTGTTCTTTACCAAAGTTTTATTCAGGCAATAGCTGTAACACGCCCTGAAAAAAAGACTAATAATGTATCAAACATATTGCTTGTCTAAATCTTTTTAAATCAATCAAAATGCAACTTGCCAATGGAACTAACCGAGCATGGGCCTCATCGCAAGAGGATGTTATTTGCAGCCCATAAACCAATGGAACCTTTGTTCTATTAAGACTAAAAGAATTAACTGAAAATCCCTGCTTGCAAAGAGGAAACCATTAGTATCTAATAAAAAAAAAAAAAACTATGAGAGTCGGAGCAACAGAAGTAGAAAATACTATATTTCTTACAGTTAATGTCTTCCACCCATTCCCAAGAACGACCTTGTCAACAAAAAGGCGATCCGTTGTGCTTGCAGCAACGCTAAGTATCCACGGTGCTACACTTGATACTGATTGAAACCCTGTTGTACCACTATTGCCTGCAGATTGCAAAACAAGTACACCTTTCTCGGCTGCATGGAAAGCACCAATGGCTACAGGGTCCTCGTAAAGGTCAACTGGAATTTCTAATCCTAATGAAACTGATATAAGATCAACTCCATCGGCAATGGCATCATCAAAACCTGCCAAGATGTCTTCTGAAAGACACAATATACCACTGCATACTTTATATGCAGCAATCCTTGCTGATGGAACCCCTCCTCTTGCAATGCCTTCAGCAAGTCCATAGAAACTAGCATTCACTACATTGTTTCCGGCTGCTGTGGATGCCGTATGAGTTCCGTGACCCTCCGTGTCCCTAGCGGAATCTGAGTGGTAAGATCGAGCTCCAATAAGCTTACTGTAAGATAAGTACTAAAATATCATTACTAAACAACAAATACTGAATCAGGGATTTGAATAACAGTCGTCCGATTGCAAATTTACTTGTTACAAGTGAAGTTTTGGCCACCCTTACAAGCTCCCTTCCACTTTTTTGGTGGTGGACCGAATCCTTCATCACTGAAGCTATCTGATTCGGGCCATATTCCAGTATCAAGGACACCAACAATGACATTACTCTCAGCGGTAGCATTTCGTTTAACAGTTTGATTGAGCCCCAAGAAATCCCATGATCTTGTCGTTTGAAGGTGATAAACTTTACTTGGAAAAACCGAAACAACCTCTTTAAAGCCTACATAACAAAGCAATGGTGAAATCATATCATTAAGACAATACCATTGAGTTTTAGAGAAAAAAAAAAAAGACAGCTCTTCTTCTACCACTTACTTGCAAGTTTCTTTGCCTCTTCATTAGTTAACTTAGCAGCAAATCCATTGAAGCTCCTTTTATAACTTTTGATTAAGTAATTTTCCACAGAGCTGCTGAGAATAAAAAAACATGATCCAAAACCGGCTTAGTCATCAACAAACGGAGTGACCCCACGTACTAAAAGGGAACCAGTCTTGATCATTGCCGATTACAGGTCCTACCTGAGTGCAGAAAGTGATTGAAGCATAGCGGAATGTTGAGATGAAGCAATGTCCTCTCTATCAGGAGCAGCTCCCAAGTATGCAATGTAAACCTGCATGACCACATTATTACAATTTAAATAATCAGAAATTCATTTCAAAGATATAAAAAGAAGACAATACTTACTTTCCTGTCATCCTCTACAGCACCATGGCAATGGCTTATAGAAAGCATGAGAATCACAGTAATGTCAACAAACAGTAAGAAATTTGACATTGCCATTTTTTTTTCTCTTTTCTAGAGAGTAAGTATAAAAGAAAACATAAGTGGTATTTTATAGTGGATTCAAAAGATTGAATCTCATATCGCATTAGCTGGAGTTTTAATTTTTTTTCTTTCCATAGTCACTGCATCTTTGGAAATGTATCTGTAAACTTTTTTCCTTACCATATTGTGATTTATGATATATTTTTGTATAAAATATTACTATTATTAGATTGTTTTATAAAATATTACTAAATTTTTCTATAAAAATTGATTTTCTTATCATAGTGGTTTCAGTGCTTAGTGCATACATAAAAAGTTTGTTGTACAAAGAAAGTTGGTGGAAGTGCAAGCCAAGCTAGAAATTGTTTTCAAGGAGCCGAAATGAAATTTTAATTTTTAATAGTTTAAATTTTTATCAATTTTAAAGAATTAAATTAAATTTTTATAATTTTAGGATGGTTAAAGTGTAATAATACCTTTATTAAATTAAAATTTTAAAAATTTCTAAAAGGTCTAAATAACATTTTTCCATTTTAGGGGGTTCCCCCTTGCCAACTCCCCCTAAATTCGTCTCTAGGTAAGTGCAGAGGAGATAAAAGACGATGGTTAACTTGGATTTGAATGTGACAATGAAATAAAGGACGAGTTTGTTGTATGATCTTATTTAAGTTAATATGGTGAAAAATAATTTTAGACTAAAATATAAATAAAGCTAACTTCATGATTAAATCGATTTTATTTTATTCGCTTCAAAATTAATTTTATTTGACTCGATTTTAAAAAAACTTAAATCGATTTAGAATGATAAAATAAATCTCGTCAACTTGACTAATTCGAAAATATTCACTCAATTCGATCAAATGCTCATCCCTTTGTCTAAGGGTTACAACAAAGGGCTAGTAGAGCCCGACCCCCCTAAAATGGTAAATTTATGTTTTGACCAAATATATAATAAATTTGTACTTTGATCCTCAAAACGATACAAATTTAATTTAATCTTTTGAAGATTACAAAGATCTAAGCTATTAAAATGATAAAATTACATTTTAACTATTATAAAATTATACAACTTACTTCTTCTAGCCCCTAATTTTTATTTTTATTTTGCTTTTACACCTTATTTCGGACAAATACACAATTTTGATTAATGGTATATGTAAACAACTTAATAATTAAAATATTTAATTATAAAAAATTTAATTACTAAATAAAAAAATTTAATAGTTAAATGATAAAAATAAAACAGAATCAATAGTTTAATGAGTAATTTGCCCTAAACCCAGGTCATCGATCAATGCCAATACTTCTCTTCATCTGAATCCTCCATTACGAGTAATCGACGGCCGCTACAAAATGACGATCCGTTGTGCTTGCAGCAACGCTAAGTATCCACGGTGCCACACTTGCCACCGATTGAAACCCTGCTAGACCACTATTGCCTGCAGATTGTACAACAAGTACACCTTTCTCGGCTGCATGGAAAGCACCAGTGGCTACAGGGTCACTGTAGAATTCAGACATAAAGACTGATCCTAATGGAACTGTTATAAGATCAACTCCATCAGCAATGGTATCATCAAAAGCTGCCAAGATGTCTGAAGTACACCATATACCATTGCATGCTTTATATGTGGCAATCCTTGCTGATGGAACCCCTCCTCTTGCAGTTCCTTCAGCAAATCCATAGAAACTAGCACTCACCACGTTGTTCCCGGCTGCTGTGGATGCTGTATGTGATCCATGACCCTCTGTATCCCTGGCAGAATCCGTGGTGTAAACTCGAGCTCCGATGAGCTTACTGAAAGATAAGTACCAAGTCATTGTGAGGATCAGGGATATGAATAGCGGTCTGAGATCGGAAATAGTGGAATATTTTTGCTTGTTACAAGTCAAGTTTTGGCCAACCTTACAAGCTCCCTTCCACTTTTGGGGTGGTGGACCGAAGCCTTCGTCGCTGAAGCTGTCCGACTCGGGCCAGATTCCGGTATCAGTGACACCAACAATGACATTGCTCTCAGCGGCAGCATTACTTTTAACAGTTTGATTGAGTCCCAAGAAATCCCATGATCTTGTTGTATAAAGCTGATAAACTTTACTTGGAAAAACCAAAACCGCTCCTTTTGAGCCTGCATATAACGGTATTGGTGAAAACATATCATTTAGCAATTCCATTGAGTTAAACAAAAAGAAGAAGAAGACGAAGAAAGACAGCTCTTCTTCTACCAGTTACTTGAAAGTTTCTTTGCCTCTTCATTAGTTAGCTTAGATGCAAATCCATTGAAGCTCCTTTTGTAACTTCAGATTAAGTAATTTTCCACAAAGCTGCAGAGAAGGAAAAAGAAAACGATCGATAATCATAGTGATGGACCAACACTTCTGCTAAGGCATCAAAGGACATCCTCTAATGGCTTCCTACCTGTGTTTAGAAAGTGCTTGAAGCATATTGGAATGGTGAGATGAAGCAATGTAGTCTCCATCAGGAAGTGGTCGCAAGTATGCAATGTAAACCTGCATCATCACACATTGTTACAATTCATGAACCAGTTCCAGATAACATTGTTAACAATCTGTCACTGAAGAATACTTGCCTTTCTATCTTACTGTACAGCACCAGAGCAAAGGCTTATACAAACCATGAGATTCACAAAAATGTCTAGAAACACCAAGAAACTAGATTTTGTCATTTTTTTTTCTATTTGTTTGATAGTATGCATGAAACAGAAATCATAACTTGTATTTTATAGTGAACTGGAAAAGTTGAATCTTATATCCAATTAACTGGAGTATTTAAATTTTTTGTCCTTGTATAGCCACTACAACCAAGGAACTAATCTTTCAATTTTTACTCATACCATATACGATTGTGATATATGACCATTTCAAGATATATTGTTCACTATCTGATAACACCATTCTTTCTGCTGTATTTATTGTATATTTTTGCAGCTGAACTAATTATGCTCATAAGTTTAATGACTAAGGAACTAATTTATAACCTAATTAAATTGGGTTTTGTTAAAGATATTCTCAAATTCTTGTTAAATAAAAATACAAGTGGCAAGATAAGGGATCTACGAGAGCTGCACAAGTAAAATCTGTATAGAAGTATTCTTTTGCATAACTTCTATTTGACTTTAATTAGAATAAAGTTTTACAAACCTATAAATAGACGTAGTCGTCTCTCCTCTTGTATTAATTTGAATTCGACATAACGAATTTTTTTCTTCTCTATCCGTGATTTTTTCTCAAAAGGGTTTACACGTAAGATCTGTGTGTTCTATTTTTCTCTCTCTTTTCTTACCATTATCGACTTTCTATTTTTTATAGGTTTTAACCATATTTTTTCTTCTGATTTACTCCACTAAATTTATAACTTTATTAAATTAGGTTATGACTTTTTTTTTATTTAAATTCGGTTTTTCAGTTAATAAAATACATAACAGTTTTATTAAATACTCTTTTGAAAACTTTCATGGTATCAGAGTTAGGTTAAATTTCCAATAACATCATGGTTAAAACAACCTTCACTGGAGATAAGAGATCCAACAACCAAACGAAGGTAGAAAGTTCTACCGTTGAAACAACTACCGAGAGTGCAATGACTTAAGGGACAGAGGTGTCTTACCTCTCTTTTCAGTTGACATCTCACAAGCTGAATGACAAGATTTATCTCGAATGGTCGCAGTCCGTAAAGTTAGCAATTGATGTGCGCGACAAAGTAGGTCATTTAATTGGAGAAGTCAAGCAACTACAGGTGGGCGATCCAAAGATGAGTAAGTGAAGGTCAGAAAATTCTATGATAATTGCATGGCTTATTAATTCAATGGAAGCATCCATAGGAAAACTTTTTCTTTTTCTCCCGACAGTTAAAGATGTTTGGGATGCTGTAAAAGACACCTATTTGAATTTAGAAAACGCTTCACAAATCTTTGAGTTAAAAATAAAACTCTGGAAAGCTAGACAAGGGGTAAAGGAAGTTATTTTTTATTATAACGAGATGATGTCTTTTTGGCAAGAACTGGATCAGTGTTATAATGATGAACGGGAGTGTTCCGGAGATAATGTAAAAGCTATGAAAAAGAAGAGATTGAGCAAGCTTATTTATTTCTAGTTGGTTTAAATAAAGAATTTGATGAAGTAAGATCTCAGATTCTAGGAAAAAAAACTGCTTCCAACACTCCATGAGATTTTTTCTGAGATTTGGAACTCGAGTATGTAAGCTCAAGAAATCTTTGTTGGTCTAAAGCAGTCTCCTCAAGCTTGGTTCAAACGGTTCACTCAGGTTGTTAAAAAACAATGTTACTCACAAGGACAAGCTAATCACACAATGCTATATTGACACTCACAAAGAGGTAGAATAACAATAGTTTATGTCGATGATACCATTCTTACAGGAGATTATGTGGATGAAATAAGGCGTCTCAAGGAGAATCTAGCATTGGAGTTTGAGATCAAAGACTTGGGTCATTTAAAATACTTTCTTAGAATAGAAGTTGTTCGATCAAATAAGGGTCTTGTAGTTTCTTAGAAAAAATGTGATTGATCTTTTAAAAGAGGCTGGGATGAGTGGTTGCCGCCTAGTTGACACACCAATTGATCCAAATGTAAAATTTGGAAATAAAGAAAGAAGATTACTTGATAAAGGGCAGTGCCAGAGATTAGTTGTTAAGTTAATTCACTTATCACATACAAAGCCAGACATAACTTTTTGCAATAAGCTTAGTGACTCAATTTATGCACTCCTTAATGGAGGAACATGAAGAAGCAATGTTTCAGATTCTAAGATACTTGAAGAGTTCACTTGACAAGGGCTTATTCTTCAAGAAATCTAAACAAAGAGGAATTAAAGCTTATAGGATGCATACTGTGCAAGCTCAATAATAGATAGAAGATCTACATTAAGATACTGTACATTTGTTTGGAGAAACCTTGTAACTTGGCGAAGCAAAAAATAAAATGTTGTAGCAAGAAGTAGTGCATAGGTTGAGTTTAGATCAATGACTCAAAGAATTTTTGAAATGATGTGGTTAAAAAGAATTAAGGAAGAGTTGAGGGAGCTAGTAACTTCACCAATGAAGTTATATTGTGTTAACAAAGCTGCCATTAGTATTGCTCACAACACAATCCAACATGACAGAACTAAACATGTTGAGATTGATGACACTTTATCAAGGGGAAGATTGAACAAGCCCAAGTGTGCATGCCGTTTGTTCCTTCAAAACAATAAATTGCTGACATACTCACTAAAAGGCTCTTTAAGACAAGCTTTGATATTCTTGAAAAGTTAAGCATGATTGATATATATGCACCAACTTGAGGGAGGTTGTTGACATATGTAAAACCCCATATATTTTGGGTAGATAAATCTTAAAATAAAAACAATTAAGATTTTTTAAGAATATTTTATTTTATCTTTTAATAATTTATTAGAATAATTATGACCTTTTTCATTATTTAAATTCAGTTTTTCAATTAATCAAATACAGATCAGTTTTATTAAATACTCTTTTGAAAACTTAATCATTTTATAACTTAATTAAATTGGATTTTAACCACATTTTTCTTCTGATTCACTCCACTGAAAATCTCGGGTGTTCCAAAAATCATGTAATGGGAAAGTTTGTTCACAGAAAGATGCATATAATATTTATTCAAAAGATTGAAAGAAATTGACTGAAAATATATATAACATAAACTGAAAACAAATAATAACAATTGCAGCAGGTTCAATCATGTGACTCAAACAGCCCAGAGATAGCTTCATATGTGTGAATAACAACTGGATTTCTAACATCATGAGTATCATCTGACCATATCAATGTTGCAGACGCCATTGATCTTCCACCCAAAGCTTTTCCTGAAACAGTAACTTTGTAAGACATCTTCTCTGTTAGACACTTGAAAGACAAGACTTGAGGAACCACTTTGATTTCGAGTTCCGACAGGGCAGCGATTGTTGCGTTGTAAGTAGATCTTGCTACACCAACATTTGTTACTGTTCTATGGAAAGTGACTTTGAATGGCTTGCCTGCTGGAACTAATGCAGTGAGTGTAGGATAATTGAAATCTCTTGGCAACATTTTAGTAGAGTTCTTAGGACAAGAGGTGTTGTTTCCTGCTATTATTTTGATGGAACCTTCATCATATCCAATACTGCATAGGAATCTTATGTTGTCACCTTCTACGGTGTCGTATACAAGTCCAGGGTCAATGGCTTTTACAGGGTTGATATGTCCTGATCCATAAGCAAATTCAGCACCTTGATTCCTCGGTGCATCCATCGGAAAAGCTAGGCAACAGAAAACTAATGTAAGATCGAAAATGTGACATATGTTACAATAATGGCAATGAATGATTACCAGTAGTCATAAGAGCAGATTTAATGGCTGAGGGAGACCAGTGAGGGTGAAATGTCTTAACGTATGCAGCTACACCAGCAACATGAGGACAAGACATTGAGGTTCCTGATATTATGTTGTATTTAACTCGCCTTGGATCTGTTGTAGTCGTCGATGGTGAAGCAACCGGTGAATATGCAGCCAATATATCCACTCCTGGTGCACTTATATCAGGCTGCAAAACATTTACGGAACTATTTAGTATACTAAAAACAAGGAAAACAACGATAAAACCTGAGTTATCAGACCAATTCGTGCCTTTAGAATGTCTGGTACAAATGCATTCGGACCCCTTGAAGAGAATGAAGCAACTTTAGGAGCAAATTTATCTTTAATTGTTTCACTTCTAAATATTTCTGCTTTAGGTTCTCTGAGACACAATGAGCAAAGCATTAGTTTTATCTTGCCTAACATATACAAAGCTAACGAAATAATGATCCGAACCATTGATATGTACATACTTGGTGGAATTGAAGTAGGATATGACCAAGTCATAGTCCTTGGAGCTTAAAGTTATAGCAGGCAATGGGACAACAAATGAAACATCGTCCAAATCATATTTCGTAATTACTCCTAATGCACCAGCATCGTAAGCTGCATCTACACCGTCCATCTCATCGCATAGAACGATCTTGTTCTTAACCAAAGTTTTATTGAGGCAATGGCCGTGACATGCGCTGAAAAAACGACCAACAATGTATCAAACATATTGCTTATGTCTATATCTCTGTAAATCAATCAAAATGCAACTTGTCAATGGAACTAACCGAGCATCAGCCTCATTGCAATAGGATGTTGCTTGCAGCCCATAAACCAATGGAACCTTTGTTCTATTAAGACTAAAAGAATTAACTGAAAGTCCCTGCTTGCAAAGAGGAAACCATTAGTATCTAATAATAAAAAAAACTATGAGTCGGAGCAACATAAGTAGAAAATACGATATTTCTTACTGTTAATGTCTTCCACCCATTCCCAAGAACGACCTTGTCAACAAAAAGGCGATCCGTTGTGCTTGCAGCAACACTAAGTATCCACGGTGCTACACTTGACACGAATTGAAACCCTGTTGTACCACTATTGCCTGCAGATTGCATAACAAGTACACCTTTCTCGGCTGCATGGAAAGCACCAATGGCTACAGAGTCCTGGTAAAAGTAAACTGGAATATCTAATCCTAATGAAACTGATATAAGATCAACTCCATCGGCAATGGCATCATCAAAACCTGCCAAGATATCTTCTGAAGTACACTCTTTATCATCGCATACTTTATATGCAGCAATCCTTGCTGATGGAACCCCTCCTCTTGCAATGCCTTCAGCAAGTCCATAGAAACTAGCATTCACTACATTGTTTCCGGCTGCTGTGGATGCCGTATGAGTCCCGTGACCATCCATGTCCCTAGCGGAGTCTGAGTGGTAAGCTCGAGCTCCAATAAGCTTACTGTAAGATAAGTACTAGAATATCATTACTAAACAACAAAACTGAAGCGGGGATTTGAATAACAGTCGTCCAATTGCAAATTTACTTGTTACAAGTGAAGTTTTGGCCACCCTTACAAGCTCCCTTCCACTTTTTGGGTGGTGGACCGAAGCCTTCATCACTGAAGCTATCCGATTCGGGCCATATTCCACTATCAAGGACACCAACAATGACATTACTCTCGGCGGTAGCATTGCGTTTAACAGTTTGATTGAGCCCCAAGAAATCCCATGATCTTGTCGTTTGAAGGTGATAAACTTTACTTGGAAAAACCGAAACAACCTCTTTAAAGCCTACATAACAAAGCAATGGTGAAATCATATCATTAAGACAATACCATTGAGTTTTAGAGAGAAGAAAAAGACAGCTCTTCTTATAACACTTACTTGCAAGTTTCTTTGCCTCTTCATTAGTTAACTTAGCAGCAAATCCATTGAAGCTCCTTTTATAACTTTTGATTAAGTAATTTTCCACAGAGCTGCTGAGAATAAAAAAACATGATCCAAAACCGGCTTAGTCATCAACAAACGGAGTGACCCCACGTACTAAAAGGGAACCAATCTCGATCATTGCCGATTACAGGTCCTACCTGAGTGTAGAAAGTGATTGAAGCATAGCGGAATGTTGAGATGTAGCAATGTCCTCTCTATCAGGAGCAGCTCCCAAGTATGCAATGTAAACCTGCATGACCACATTATTACAATTTAAATAGTCGGAAATTCATTTCAAAGATATAAAAAGAAGACAATACTTACTTTCCTGTCATCCTCTACAGCACCATGGCAAAGGCTTATACAAAGCATGAGAATCACAGTAATGTCAACAAACAGTAAGAAACTTGACATTGCCATTTTTTTTTTCTCTTTTCTGGAGAGTAAGTATAAAAGAAAACATAAGTGGTATTTTATAGTGGATTCAAAAGATTGAATCTCATATCGCATTAGCTGGAGTTTTAATTTTTTTTCTTTCCATAGTCACTGCAACTTTGGAAATGTATCTGTCACTTTTTTCCTTGCCATAAATGATTGTGATTTATGATATTTTTACTATTATTAGATTGTTGTATAAAAAATTTCTATAGAAATTTTTTATAGAAATTGATTTTTTTTGTTATACTTTGTTCGGTGATTTCCGATGCCTAATGCATTCATAAAAATAGTTTGTTGTACAAAGAAAGTTGGTGTAATGGCTTGTTAGAGGATTATGGCAGAGGAGATAAAATCGATGGTTAACTTGGATTTAAATGTGACTATGAAATAAATGACAAGTCTGTTGTATGATCTTTTATTAGTTAATATGGTAAAAAATAATATTAGATTGAAATATAAATGAAGTCAACTTCATGATTAAATCTTGACCAGAAATAAAGTTTTAATTTACTAATCACAATTCAAATTGAAAGCTTCCAAATCTTGTGGCAATGTATATTACTCTAAAGGAAAATTGTGCTTCTTGATCTTTAATTATATAAGCTTGGGGATTTAGTTTTCATCTTGTTTAACAAGTAAAATCTTAGTTTGATTTAGATGTAGTAAGGAGGTAAAGGTCGAGTTGGTGTTTGATCTAATGTTGGTAAATATGGTGGGAAATAACATTAAACTAGATTTTACTTGATTTAAATGTAGCAATGAGATAAAGGTCGAGTCTGTTATATGATCTTGTGTTGATAGATATGGTGGGAAGTAACAATAGACTGAAATATAAATGAAGCCAACTCCATAATTAAATCTTGACAAGAAATAACGTTTTAATTTACTAATTATAACAATTAAAATTGAAAGTTTCCAAATCTTGTGGCAATGTTTATTATTCTAAAGGAAAATTGTCCTTCTTGATCCTTAATTATATAAGTTTGGCTATTAATTTTCAACTTGTTTAACAAGTAAAATCTTATCTTGATTTGGATATAATAAGGAAATAAAAGTCGAGTCTATAGTATGTTCTTATATTGATAAATATGGTGAGAAATAATATTAGTTGAAATGTAAATAAAGCTGTCATCGTTATTAAATTTTGAGGGGAAATAAAGTTTTAATTTACTCATGTTTATTTATAATGTTGCATAAGAAATCCCATTCCTCATATATTTATTTTCTAATTAATCATTAATTAATTTAGTTTAATTATTTTAATCATGTTTTAATCATTATTAATTAATAATTAATCAAATTTAATAGAATCATCATCATTTATCATTCTTATGTAAGTCCTTAAATCTTTTATTAATTAAAATTCAATAGCAATTGAACTTTTACAAATTAGTCACAAAGCTTTAATTAATTGTTATTTTTTGTTTAAATTACTTAATTGAATTTCAATATATTTTCACAATAACTCTGTAAATATTTTTATCTAATATTTAAGGACTCTGTTTATAAAAATGGGGTTCTGAAACCGCATTTTTCGACACTACTGGATTTCGATTCACAAATTCAAATAATATATTAGTGTAAATACTTCTTTGCTCCCTATCAATTTCAAGAAAATTGATTCATCTCAACAAAAAATAAAAAATAAACAAAATAATTTCAAAAATTTTTGAAAATTAAAATTCTATAAAAAATTGTAAAGAATATATAAAAAAAGTAAAAATTTTAAGTAGTTCAAAAATAATAATTTTTAAATTTAGAAATTTAATGATTAAATCAAAAAATTGATAGTTAAATGAGGTTAAATTGTGCATATATGCCATTTTTTTTTGTTAATTGACTAAATAGGCCCTTTTTCTTTAAGATTTAGAGAAATAAGTTGTTTTTGGAGAGAGAGTTTGAATGTGCATCCAACTAGACGAGCTTTTGCTGACATATCAAGAATGAGCACCCAACTGGAAGTGTTTTCTAATTATTCCAAAGAAAAGGCGTACAATTAGGCGCGCTTTTCCTAACATATCAACAAAAATTCGTCCAATTAGACGAGTTTTTTTACCAACTATGAAAAACGCGCTTTTCATACTCTCTCCTCAAAATTGACCTATTTTTCTAAATCTTCAAAAAAAAAAAAGACATATTTGACCAATTAACAAAAAAAAAAAACATACATAACTAATTTAGCCGATAAACGATGAAAATAAAACAAAATCGATGGTTTAATGACTACTTTGCCCTAAATCTAGGTCATCGATCCATGCCAATACTTCTCTTCATCTGAACCCTCCATTAAGAGTAATCGACGGCCACTATAAGATACAAGTAATCTAGCGGATCACTATCGAAACACAAAACTCCCCATTTCCCGCTATAAATTACATCGCAATTTAGTTTCGCTCCTCAAATTTCTGATTTTATCAACCAAATCGTTCGTCTCTTAATTTTGGTTGGATATCGAAGATGTCAGGAAGAGGAAAGGGAGGCAAGGGTCTTGGCAAGGGAGGAGCTAAGCGCCACCGTAAGGTCCTCCGCGACAACATCCAGGGCATCACAAAGCCGGCAATTCGGCGCCTTGCCCGTAGGGGAGGAGTGAAGCGTATCAGCGGCTTAATCTACGAGGAAACCCGTGGAGTTCTCAAGATCTTCTTGGAGAACGTCATTCGCGATGCGGTCACATACACCGAACACGCCAGGAGAAAGACGGTGACTGCCATGGATGTGGTTTATGCGCTGAAGAGGCAGGGTAGGACTTTGTATGGATTTGGCGGTTAGTTGATTTAGGGTCTAGGTTTTAAAATAGGGGAAGAATTGTAGGACTCAGTTAAAGTTACAAGCTGGGTTTTGTTGTTCGCTGTTATAATTTGTAATTCGCATTATCAATTGCGTATTTTTCTTGAAAATTGAAGGTCATTTTGTCCATCTTAGCTCTCTTCTTTCAGGAAATGTAAGGTGGCATTGCCAATAAGGTTCCAACTTGAGAGAGGACGTTGAGTGAATTGAAAGTTTAAATGGCTACCAAAACAGAGACTGAGAGAATCAAGGCTTTAATATTTCTCTGGCCAATCATATGGGTTATACTCCCCTCATTTCCCCAACATTACTATTATTGTTAGCAACGAAAGCAGACACTATATGAATGTTAAACATGACTTACTATGTTTGGTAAGAAAGAAATTGCAAGAAAAGAAGTTACAGCTCGCCATTCAGCTCTCCACACTCTGTCTAAGAAGTTAAAATTTTGAGTGTTTTGTGCTTTTGCCACACTCGGTATCTGCAGCCTTTTCGTTTTCCCAAAACTACAACCTCATTTGTAACCAGGTTGTTTGCTATGGATAGGATATGTTGGTTTCAGTGCTGTGATGAGATGGCAAGGATAAAAAGATGGTGCATTTTGGATAAATCAGGCAAACTGGCCATGCCATTCAAGATACTACAACAGACTCTGGCAACACTTGCTTGATGTTTGGTCTCAGATGTGGCCTGGAGCTATAACAAAGCAGGCCAAGTTTCAGAACATTTTTCATCTCAATGGCTACTAAAACAGAGACTGAAAGAAAAACACGAAGTTGTTTAATCTCAGACTAATCAGTCGGCATCTCAAATCGACAAATGGGACAATAATGACTTTGTTTCAGCCATTTTTCCATGCAATCACCGTGAAAGACATGAGAACATGGCAGTCGAGAAGCTTCAAAACCGACCTTGAGTTCCTCCAAACATATCATGCAGTCTTCTTCTCCAGCTTCTACTTTGACTCTTTCTATCATCTCCTTGATTGATGATTCATTAGCTGCAACCATGTCGTTGTTAATGCTCTCAAGCTCTCAAGTTATTTCTGTCAAAGCTCTCGTCATCCAAATCTCTACATCCATACCGCTTTCCACCAGTACTGCCAGAATCTTACTTTGTAATAATATCCCCCGTTAACCATCATTTGTGATATTTCCCCCTATTTATCTTCTTATTTATACTTATATTTTATTTATTATGTATTTAGAGAATTATGGGAGAAAAAAGTGGAAGAGTGCATGAGCATGAGTCCGAGTATGACCAATATGCTCAGAGTAACCTATTTATTTTAGATCCAATTCAGAGAACAACTTTGAAATACAGATAGATACAAATTTGATGATATTCTCGTTGCTGTAATAACTTAAACCTTTTAAACCCATTTACGAGTAATAAAATCCAATTCCTTCATGCATTAGATTACAAATGAAGGATAAACAATAACACAAACTCCTATAATCTTAATCAATTGGCATCTCAAATCGGCAAATGGGACAATAATGACTTTGCTTCAGCCATTTTTTTATGCAATCATCGTGAAAGACATGAGAACATGGCATCTGAGAAGCTTCAAATCCGACCTCCACTTCTTCCAAACATATCATGCACTTTTCTTCATCTCCAGCTTCTACTTTAATTTTTTCTATCATCTCCTTGATCGATGATTCGGTAGCGGCAACCATGCCATTGTTAATCCTCTCAAACTCTGACCTCGATTCCGCCAAAGCTCTACCCATCAAAGTCTCTTGGTTGATCTCAGATTCCACCAACAATGCTTGTATCGTTGAATGTAAATACACAACTTTACAATACCATCCACTGTCAAATGTCCTGTTTGCAATTCCAAGTCCACATCCCATGATTTCTTGAACGAGGGTGTTGTAAGAAGCAGAGGGCATGTTGATTCTGAGTCTTGTAAATGCCGAAGCAAGAAGTTCATGAAGGTTGTTGCGGTTTTGCAAGATGTTGAGACCAAAACGAAGAGTTTGTTGTACAGAAAAACAGTTGCTGTAATTGTCTATTATCGGATCATGGCGGAGGAGATTGATGTCTACGATTAATTTGATTTGGATGTGACGAGGAGGTAAAGGACGTTTCTGTTGTATCAACCCGTGATGGTGAACATGGTGGGAAATAACATCGGAAGGGTACAAAATTGAAGCCGAAGCCATTGAAGAAACTTGAAGAGAACAAAGCTTTAACTTAATCACAATCGATTTTGAGATTTTCGATTCTTGTATTAATATTTATTTATAAAGAGCAAGGAATCCATATTTACTAGGAATTACAATTCTACAAGGAGCATAAAATTGGTTACCACTTATCCATTTGGTTTATCCAATATTTTTTTAATCCGTAAAATATATAAATTTATGTTTTAATATTAATATCTTAATGATATTCATTCCAACCCATATCTTACATACTATTTTCATAGTTTATCTTTACTATTCAGTTCTACAATATTCTTGTATTTTTCGATATGAGAACATGGCATCCGAGAAGCATTAAAACCGACCTCCACCTCCTCCAAACATATCATGCAGCCTTCTTCATCTCTACCTTGGCGACCATGCCATTGTTAATCCTCTCAAACTCTGAGCTTGATTCCGCCAAAGCTCTACTCATTAAAGTCTCATGGTTGATCTCGGATTCCACCATCATTGAATGTAAATACATGACTTAACAATATCATCCACTACCATATATCCTGTCTGCAGTTCCAAGTCCGAATCCCATGATTTCTTGAATGACGGTGTTGTAAGAAGCAGAGGGCATGTCGATTCTGAGTCTTTTAAATGTCGAAACAAGAAGTCATGAAGGTTGTTGCGGTTCTGCAAAATGTTGAGACCAAAACAAAGAGTTTGTTGTACGTAGGAGATTGATATCTATGGTTAACTTGATTTATGTGTTCTAAAAATACATGTTAAATTAAAACCGGCGTTTAACACTTAAAAGTGATGGCTATACTAACGAAAAGACGTGATTGATGCAATATTCATGCTTTTAGGATTCAATTGAAAACAGTTTTGAAATTTGAGAACTAATTCAGAATATGAATAATAGTTTAGGGATGCTCCTTGGATTTAACCCAAACAAGAAAAGGAAAAGCGCTTAAAGTAACTGGTAATAATCCAGGCCATCGATCCGCGCCAATACTTCTCTTCATTTGAACCCTTCATTATAAGTAATCAACGGCTGCAGTTTATCTTCAAGCTCAACCCACGGATCACTATCTCAACAAAAAGCTTCCCAGTTCCCACTTTAAAATAACCCGCAATTTCGTACCGTTCCTCAAATTTCCAATTTCACCATCCAAATCATTCAAGTTTCTTAATTTTCATTCGATATCGAAGATGTCAGGAAGAGGAAAGGGAGGCAAGGGACTTGGCAAGGGAGGAGCGAAGCGCCACCGTAAGGTCCTCCGTGACAACATCCAGGGCATCACAAAGCCGGCAATTCGACGCTTGGCCCGTAGGGGAGGAGTAAAGCGTATCAGTGGCTTAATCTACGAGGAAACCCGTGGAGTTCTCAAGATCTTCTTGGAGAACGTCATTCGCGATGCTGTCACCTACACTGAACATGCCAGGAGGAAGACGGTGACCGCCATGGATGTGGTTTATGCTCTGAAGAGGCAGGGTAGGACTTTGTATGGATTTGGCGGTTAGTCGATTTAGGGTTTAGGTTTGTAATTAGGGGAATCCTTTAGGGCTTAATCGAAACTACAAGTTGGGTCTTGTTGTTCGATGTTATGATTTGTAACCAGTGCTATCAATTTCATATTTTATTGGAATGTGAAGAACTTTTTTAGTGTCTGGATTTTTTATATTGAAATTTGAAATCTTTTCCCAATCTAAAGAGTAAATGAAGTGATTGAATTCATGGAAAGCTTAGTGAGAACACAAAGAACTGGAATTTGCAGGAAAAAAAATATGTCCTTGATCGCTTTAAAATGTTTACAGTTGCTGTTTAAATCAGTAAGCTTTATGCATTGATGCAAATTTTGATAAATTTCAGTTAAATTAGCATTAGAAACCCACTGAGATAAGCAAATAAAATTGGGATTTAATTTTCAAGTCAGTACATATAAAGAAAATGACAATTACTAACCTAAAAATATTTTGTAAATTGGATTCTTGCAATGAACTATAGTTGCCTGTAACATCTTTTTTGTATTTAACACTTGGTTCATTAGCATGAACCGTGGCAGCAAAGCATATAGAAATGTGTGTGTGTATATATACACATGGACCCAAAATGATGAGAAAACATTGTTTTATTTCAGGCATACATTCACTAAATGATGGCAAATCATTACATGTGTTTTTTTTAACATAAAAATCACTGTATAAACCTCCCTAATAGGAAGGCTTTTTTCCATCTCTCTGCTGCTATCTTTCATATAAAGCATTGAAATTTTAGCCTAGATTTCACCTAAACCAAAATGGCTTCAACCTGTATCTCAAACTGCATCACTGACACTAGGGTCCCAATCAGGCCAACATATGTGAACCTCTACAAATGGCCAGAATCGGATGCCGAGTTCGTCAGGTCACTGAGCTCCGACGGACGCAGCGGCGGGGGCGGTCGTGTGCGGTCCACCGTGGTTGATAGCATTTCATGTAGGCAAATGTACCTTAGGAGCTATACTTTCCATAGGAATGAAGCTGGGCCTGAGAAAACTAAATGTTTTGGCAGAGTTAAGAAGGAAAGAAGAAAAAGGAATAAGTCAAAGAAGAAGCGTATGGCGCTGGGAAGGGCCAAAGAGGTATCTTTTGCCGCCTTATTGGCTATGTTCCGCAGGCTGTTGTCTTGTACCACCAAGGTTGATGTGGCTGATCATGGTGGTTGAACCACCATTTTCAGCCATTAAAACTTCCATTTTTCTTTTTTTGTTGTTTCTATATAGCTTTCTAATAGCATTTAAGTTTTCTAAATTTATTTCGATGCCTTTTTTTCACTTCCCTCTTTGTTGGTGGAAATAGAGTGATGATATCCATAATATCATGATATGTTAATGGTTAAACCCATTTTCACCTTATAAAATTACAAAACATTTAGCTATATTTCAAGTTCCTTTGCTTTTGGTGTCTGGTTTTGTGCTTTGTGGTTCTGCCCTCTGGGTTTGTGTCACTGTCATTCATGTATCTAAAAACAAAACAAGAATATATATATATAATATGCATTTATATTAAAGGTTACAGTTTACTCTTATTTACCCTTTGTTCATATTTATTTTCATTACCCATATTCAACACATATCCAAATATAGGTACATAAGTATATAGATAACATCTTCCATGTATCTTTCAAATATATAAAAGATCTTGAAAATATTCGTATCAAACACATAATATTAAAAACATAAAGTATATAAAACCATGTAAAATCTAATTTCTTAAACAGAAAAAAGGAAAAAAAAAACCCAAATTTGTGGAAATTAAAGATAGGCATGATGGTGACAGCATGGTGGTGGAGGTGGGTGAGGCCAAAGATTTTAGAGACATTTCTAACCTAGAGTTTAGCTTTTAAATTCCCAACTTTTTTTTTTCTTTTGTGTTTTCAATTTCTGGAAAAGGATGGGAAGCAAATCAGCACCATTTTCTTGACCATCATGACATTAAAGAAGTAATCCAAAAGAAAAAAGAAGAAAAAAAAAGTTTCAGGCCCAATCATACTGTAAAAACCAATCATGAAAACACTGTTTTTTAGTGTAGAAAAAAGGACCAAAATATGTAACTTACAAAACAAGTTCTTTTGTTGGGTTAATTAATCGACTATGGAATTTTAGTATGTTTCTTAAATCACTTCTGTATTTAGCACCTAACAATTAGAGCACACAATCAATGATTTATGATGCTAAATCAATACTTGATTGTTATCATAATTAGTTAACCGTTTTGGGTTTTCTTGCTAATCTGTCAAGTTATTGTTAGAGTCCAAAAATTTGTTTGAAATTTAGAAGAATTTGGACAAAAATGTTAAGCTCGAAAAATGAGTTTAGACAAAAAAGTTAAATCCGTTTAAAATATGGGTTGGGCAGGCTCGAACATTCAAGGCTAAAGCTCAACTCGACTCGTCTTGCATGTCTATAACACTATAATATATTATGTTATTTATATATATTATATAATTTATAACACAAAAACTAAATCTATAGTAATACATAATATTATAATGTAAATATTAAAATATATATAAAATTATTAAATATTGAATTAAAATAATATAAATATTTTTAAAAATTCGAAAAAATAATATTTACAGACCTAAAATGGATTAGGATTAACTATTTAAAAATATAAGTAAGCTTTGGTAAAATTATAGGCTCATATTCGGGCCGAACTTAGGCAAGTATAAAGTAAGTTAATTTTATGCTTAAACCTGACCCGTGATCATGCAACATAGATGGTGGCTTTGACAGAGTTTAGTATACCCCATTTTCCCTTTCCATTCTGTTCTAATAATGTCCTTTTGAGTGCTTTTGATGATACAATTTTCTTTCAATATGAGGAAAATCTCATCCCATTTTCTTCCAACACAAGTATGAAATGTTTATGAGCAAAGTATGAAATATTTATGAGCAAATTTCAAGAGCAATAAATGTCATTAGGTATATTTATCATACTGCAAATTCGGCTTCGCGCGGTTACTTCATGCAATTTACCGTAAAAAATGGTATCAACAGGTTCGGGTTTTTTCATGTAAAAGGGTCTTTGGAAGGTCATATATTCTTGTACCATATGGAACACTGATGCAGCAAGATAAAAATCAAGAAAAGAATCAATCTCGAAGTAATCATACACCTAGTACTCGAAAAAAGTCGAAATTTACATTATAGTATATCAGTTCACGGACATGGCAAATCAGAAACAAAAGCTACATGAAAGAAAGAAATTTAAATTGAAACATATTGGTCAATTGCCTAAAGCTTACTTGAAACTCCCATGGAAGAGCTATTAACAACGAAAAAACTAAGGAATTCAGACCATTCCACCTTGTTATTAAAGAAACTACTCGAATTTGACAAGCCGTGGTGGAACGGAGAAAACCGAGTCAAAGAGAAGCTTAATAGGATTTTCCCATCTCATATAAGTCACCTGCCTTCAGATTTCAACAGCTGTGAAAACACTTTACTCATTGAAACACCTGAGAGGTCATTCACACTTGATGCCTCGAGCTGCACGGAAGAAACGGTGGGATCGAGTGGACCGACATTGTTGATTTGTGAAGAAAGCTCACCGATCATGTTTGTACTGTTTTCTTCAGGGTCGCGTCCAACGACTGCTTCCTGAAGTTGAAGAGCATACTCCAGATTCCACAAGACATCTCCCATCGATGGCCGGTCCACACCAAAATCAGCTAAGCACTTTTCAGCAGTTTCGCCAAACTTACGAAGAGAATCAGGCCTGATGCTTCCTTTGAGGTTAGGATCGATTATTTGCTCCAGCTGTCCTTTCTTCTGCCATTTCATCGCCCATTCAGCTAGATTTACCATTTCCCTCGGGAGCGTCGGGTCTATTACCGGTCTTGCACAAAGAACTTCAAACAAAACCACTCCGAATGAATATACATCCGATTTCTCCGTCAGTTGTTGCCTTCTGAAATATTCCGGATCCAAGTACCCGAAACTTCCTTTCACGGCTGTACTAACATGGGTTTGATCGATTTCAGGACCTGTTTTTGACAGCCCGAAATCAGCAACTTTGGCCATGAAGTTCTCATCTAGTAAGATATTCGCGGACTTCACATCACGATGAATAACAGCTTTTGCATAGCCTGTATGGAGGTAGTGGAGTCCTCGAGCTGCCCCGATGCATATTTCGAGCCTTTGTTTCCAGCTTAAACTCGGATAACCTGAGCCATAGAGATGACTCTTGAGTGTTCCATTCTCCATATATTCATAAATCAGTATCATCTCATTCTTTTCATCGCAATAACCAATCAAGGAAACCAAATGGCGGTGTCGGAACTGGGACAGCATATTGATTTCAGTCTGGAACTCAGCAAGTCCTTGTTGGGACCTCGGGTTTCCCCTTTTAACGGCGACTTTCGTACCATCATTCAGTTCTCCCTTGTACACCTTCCCGAAGCCTCCTATTCCAATAACCCAACTTTCATCGAAGTTGTTTGTGGCTTCTTGAACAGCAAGAAAAGGAATGTGATAGCTAGCATTGGAATTGAGACTGGCAGTTGTTCCTTTCGAGTATTTGCTCCCCATAGTTTGAGAAGTCCCTCCATTAATCGAAAACGGAATCCATGTCTTTGATTGCCCGTGAAGTGCCTGTCGTCTTCTTTTTCTACAAACCATGAAGATAACCCCAGCCAACAGCAACCCGGAAGCCACCCCAGCGCTTGCACCTACTATAGAACCGATGTTCGTCTTTGAACTTGAACCGGAAGCATTAATAGTTGCCGAGCCAGTAAGGCTGCCATCAGAATTGTTCATTTTCATAATTTCCAGCCCATTCAATATGGCATTCGGCTCAGCGCCAGGTAAAGTAGAAGGGCCGATACTTACATGAAGCTTATTACTAGTAACCAAATCTGTAACATAATCCATATAATATGCAGCAGCCAAAACATTGACCAAATAAGTACTCAAGTCAAGGTCCCGAACAACCATCAAGGAATCAATAAAAACATTAAAGTACAACTCGTTAAGAGCATCGCTAACAATATCGCAGAAGTGAAACCTAACAAGGTACTGAAATCCCGGATCCACATCGAATTCCCAAGTCACATTGAAGTTACCTCCGGTTACATTTGCAGAATTCATCTCGGTACAGGAACCGTAGACAGTACTCGGAGCAATATCCGGAGTTGCCCCACCCTCGACAAACTTGACAGCTCTAATATTCGATACACTCACAGCAAGGTTTTTTTCTACCAGAAAAGGTTGGTCAGGCACCCATGTTCGCCAAAGGGTATCATTCTCGAATGAGACCGTAGGTCCTCCCATATTCACTCTAAAAACTGTCTCTAACGCCTGCAACGTTAGCCCTTGGAATGCCATCGATGATTTAACCAAATGAGCACCATCCTGAATGAGTTCATCAGGAACCGAAACAACTTCTATAGCATTTATAAACGCAAACGAACCCTTTAAAGGACTAAACGTAACAGCAAGGCTATTCGATGTTACATTAACCGAAAATTCTTTCACAAGAGGAGCTTGAACACTGAAACTGGTGAGAAGAACATGGTTTTCGGTGGAAACATCGAACTTAGCCAAGCTCAAATTATAATTACCGAAAGCAAACGGATAGAAATAAAGCCGAATCCAATGCCTTCCTTGTCGGCTAATCGAAAACGTGTACTTCGAGACATCGGTAAAGACTCTTGCAGTTTGATAAAGTGGGGAATCATCAGAGGAAGTAATTGAAGCTTTTGAAATGTTCCCAATAACACTTTGTGGTGTTGAAAGGAGTTTTGAGGCTAAATTATCAGCCATGAAAACTCGATGACCCACAGTAGTATTAGTAAATGATCCACAATCAATAAGGTAATTATCTGCAGGTGTAAATCCTCTAACCAAACATGCTAAACACAAAATTAAAGAAACCCAGAACAGCAATTCAAATACTCTACAACCCATTTTTTTTTTTTTGCAAAATCCTAGAAATAAACAACAGAACGTAAAGAGCTGAAATCCAGGGTTCTAACTGAAACAGTAACAGGTTACTAGTAAACTAAAGAACACAAATCCTTGAGCTTAAATGAAAGAAAAAGGGGGGGGGGGATAGAGAAACCTGGATTTTTGGAGATTCCCATTGAGTGAATATGAAATATTTTTTGTGGAGCTCTTATGGGAATTTATCAGAGTTTTTTCATGTGAATTTTGAGAAATCTTACAAGACACAAGCTGGTTTGAAATAGGTGACAACCTCATTTTCTTGACATATTCCTTGGATATTTTTTATCATTTTTTCATGTTCTTAAATTAATGGGAAAATGAAAATGAATATTTAAAAAAAAAAAAAAGAAGCAATAAAGAGTCAAAAGGTGGTGGAACAGGTAGGGAAAAAAATCTTTATTACTAGGAGGCGAATTTCAGTAAATGCTTTTATTTATTATTTGAGTAATTTCGTTAGTAGTCACTCAATTATATATTTTTTTAATTTTATATTATTCAATTATGAAAAATTATAAAATGGTTATTCAACTATTCAATTTTATTTTTTTTGGTCACCCATCATCCAACTATATTAGATTTTTGAATGTTTCCGTTTCTATTAACCAGCTAGTGACCAAAAAAGAAAAAATGAATAGTTGAATGATCAAAAAGGAAAAAGAACATAGTTTGATGACTACAAATGTAGTCTACCCTATATATTTTTTGTTAAACATTCACAAATTATTATCTTAGTTTTAAAGTTATCTATGAATTTCAAAATATTTTGATTAAGCCCTTAAAGTATTTGTATTGCATTAAAAAATGAAGTTTATTTAAATCAGGCGGATCAAGTTACAAACAGGTATGTATGTATGTATTGTATGGATAACTTGAATTTAACATGTTAAACAAACAAATAATATCAACAAAATTTTAGATATATATTTTTAACTCATGATATTCAATTTTTTTGGTGAAACAAACAAATAAACAAAGATTACATCAAATTCATTTGATCAATTACTCCTCTAGCTTTATCTTGAATAAAAACTTCTGAGCTCAATTTAGTCAAACAGTCCGCAATACGATTGTCTTCTCTGGTTGAATCAACCAACGCCCTTCCGTACTCATTATCTTTAAGACTCTCCTGAAAATTATAATGCCTGGATCTCCCAATAAATTATCCTATAAAACTTAAACTACTTCTAAATTATCAGTATGAATCACAACTTTATTAAACCTATTACTAAGCGACGTAATCAAACCATCTAAAATATCTCAAAATTCAGTCTAAAAAATATTTCATTTTTCGAGAAATTGATTATAATCGAAAATTCAATTCCTATTCTAGTCTAGCAGCACATGTTTTAAATATGAATAATGACTATACTAATGAAAGTACTCACTCGCTACTGATATATATATTTTAATTTAAAGAGTAATCTTAAATCTGAACTATAATTTAAAGTTGTTTAGTTATTAGTGCAATTAATTATTTTTCCTGTAAGAAAGTGGGAATAATAATAAAAAATATTGAATATACATTTAAGGGCCGATTAAATTTTGGAAATTTATGAAGAGTGGGTTTTCTTGTTATGTATTTTAATGTTGGTAGGTAAAATAGAGGTTTTTAAATTTAAGTAACAGATGATTTTTTTTTTAAATTAATTACTGTCCACCTTAGTGGGTTTTTTTTTTAAATTCTAGTATATATTTGAGAATATTTAATAAAAAAATTATTTATATTTTTAAATCATAGTAATTCTAAATAAATAAAAAATATTAATATAAAACAAAGAAGGGGAAGAAAAAAGGATAATTGAAATGTGAAAAGGAATTTTATATGTAGTTGACAATTTTGTGAAAGTGGAGAACAAAAGGCTACAGCTGTAACAAATAGTTGTGGCAAACAAAAAAAGAAAATAAAGAGAAAAATCTACAACTATAAATAAAGTCGCAAGTTGCAACTACTCCCTATCTTATTATTATTATTTCTAGGGGATTATCGGTTTGGTTTGATTTGGAAAATTTAATTTTTAATATTATTTAATAAAATTTTAATGTTTTTTCATAACCACTTCTAAAATAGTAATAAATTTTAAGTAATAAAAAATAATCAATCATTTTTATATTTTTATATATAAATTTTAAATTATTTTCACTATTTTAAATGTAAAATATTTACACCATAAAAATTGAAATTAAAGAATAATGTTCATGTACTTCATTCAGTAAATCGTCCAAACACCTCAATTTTGGCCGATTTTTGTTTTTTCTTACTTAGCTCTATCAGAATGGCTCCCAACCCATGCTTCGCATTGAATTAATTATTTTTTGGATCAAATAATAAAGTTAAAATATGCTACATATAACTATACTCTTCATACATTTTAATTTAGCCCTCATACTTGTATTTTCACGAATTTAGCCTCTTTATTTTTTCAGATTTAAAAATCTAGGTTCAATTGTTAATAACATAAATTTTTTTTGCTATATTCATTGACACGACATTTCGAAATTTAAAAAATACTTACTTAATAATGATATAACAAAAAATTGACATTATAATAGATATGCAGACAAAGTTTAATGGTATTAACCATTTCTAAAAATTAATGTCGGTATTTTTAGTTGACTAAAATATATAAATATTATAAAATTTAAAATATATAGTATATCTCAAACTTGAGCGATGAAAATCGAAATTTAGTGATTGTTATATATTTTATTTTATACTCAAATTAAATGAAGAAAGCATTTTTTCCAATTATATGACACAAAATGTCAACTTAAGCTTTAAATATATATATGAATTAATTATATCCAATTTATTCCATCAATCTCATTAAATAGTTGCGAAATCTTTATGTTATTGAATTCCACTTTATTTTTTCCATTTTTGGGGTCAAATTTATTGAATTCCACGTTGGTTTGTTTAGATATAAAAAGGAAAAAACATAATAATAAAAATTCCACTAACTCTTAATTCCGCGTTGTGAAACTGTCTCTTCAGTCTTCATCAATCTATTGTTTTATATTCCAACCCAAATAAATAAATAAGACTAATTGTTCTGCAATTTTATTTTGGATTTGTTTTTGAAATATTTCGTCGTGATTTTAGTTTATAGTCTCCGACGAATACGTGTATCAAGGCAGCCTTCGCATTCAATACAATAAACAAGGGAATGAAGGATAAAAAAAGGAATTAAAATGAAAAAGAAATAAGTACGTGAAGAGTGAAGACAGGAGAGAATATTTACAGTTTTACACCATTAAAGTTTTTATTATTTGGTTCCTAAATTTGATATATTTTTTCAATTTGATCCCTAAGTTTTTCTCTCCACAGTAGTCTCAGAATTTTGCAACTTTTACCAAATTAGTCCTTGAACTTGAACTCTTTTAAGATGTGCTGACACGTTACTCTCTCACCTGAATTTTTTTTAATTATATAAAAGCTAAAAATAAAAATATTTTTTGTTTTGCCCAGCGGCGGTGTCAACCTCTAGGTTGGTCGCCTTTTTCTTCCCTCTCACCAATTCTTTCTTTCTTTCTTTCTTCTTCTTATTCGCTCTACATGTCTTTTCTTTTCAGTTTGTTGATCTATTTTATGAGTATCTTTATTGTCTTCACAAGTTATGATGGACAAATGATGGCGTCAGTCATTTGCCAAAACTCCACCGACAGCTTCTTAATATGTTTCTGATTTGAGAGTATTTCAGAATAATAAATGATTTCACGAGTCGATTTGGACCCGTGTTGTCTTAAGTTTAATATGTTTTTTTGTTTGTTTTTCCATTGTTTAATAATTTTTTTGTTTTATAAATTTATGTCTACTCTTGTAAGAGAGTTTCTAAATTGTATGGTTCTCATTATGAGTTCTGATCATATCTGCTCTTTTTTTACACAATGTCTAAAACTATATATAGCCCCTCCCCAACCCATAAATAGGAGTATAATGCGCTTCAACGCACTCCAACTCACGTCCTCCTATATTAGCAACAATGTCCATGCCAATCGAGCTATAACTCAACTGGCATGTTAAACATGAACTTTAATATTATGTAATTTTACCCATGACATTTTAATTTAATTCATTTTTCGTAAACTACTAACATTATTTTGTGTTTACATATTACTTACACAAATAACTATACTTATCTAATATAAAAATATATATTTTAAATAAATACAATTAAATCAAAATTAAAGTTTAATATATATAATTATACGAAACTAAAATTTATGTCTCAAATTATCGATTAAATTAAAATTTATGTATAATTTATGAGTGATATATACTATTTATTATTATTATTATTATTATTATTATTATAAGTGGTTAATAGGCATTAGGGAAGGATCTAGTTACAAACAAGGCGTGCATGGAACGCACTCTAGACAACGATAGAAGAACATGATTTGATCGCAAAATCCCATTCAATAATCAACCATGACGGTGACTTGTATTATCTTTCTATTATTTAATAGATAATATTTAATATTCTAAGCATACATCATTCCAATATTTTAGCTCTTGTAAGTGAAGATAATTATAGTAAAATAAGTTATTAAACTACTAGTAAGTTGAGTTATCAAATTATTAAAATAATTGTCGTATGGTCTTTTCTACTCGTGCCACCTATATCAATCAAAAGTTCTCTTTTATTTTTTTCCTTCTATAGTTTAGTTTTTTTTATGAAACAACTTTGAACGTCATGAATCTACGAATTAAAATCCAAACAATTTTCTTCTCTTATCTTCAAAATTGATCATCAAATCAACTTAGATCTAAGGTATGTTCTTCTACTTGTCGATTGGTATTGATTCGCCATACTGATCGTCGAATCATCGGTTAGAACTTGCTGGCTGGACTTAAAAAAACCTTAATAGCACGATGACTTAAATAAAATCTTTCGAATAGTTTATTGACTTGAATGAAAACTTTTGAATAGTTCAATGATCATTTTGTAACTTTTTAAAGTTGAGTAACCAAAACTTAAGCTTACTAAATCTTTAGTTACTTTAAGTGTAATTTTCTTTCTATAATTTAAACATTTAATAGGTAATATTTAATATTCTAATCATACATCATTCCAATGTTTTAACCCATGTAAGTCATGATTTTAGTGCAATTCTTGTAAAAGTTATTTTTATGTAATTAAGGGTTAGTAAATTTATGGCTTATTGTTGATTGAGTATTAACTTAATTGATATTAATATTATTGTCAATGTAGGAGAGTGAGATGATAAAAATAAATCATAACTTATATTGTTTTAAAATTAAAGAATCATTTATATTGTTCTACTACTTAAAAAAACAAAAAACAAATTTTGAAAATTCATGATTATCTCTCTTAAAAATCATTTTTTATTTAAACTCGAGTTAATGATTATACCTTATAATTTTATTTTTATATACAAATTTACGAGTAATATTTATCATCCGTACCTTTCAAGACATTTTACTGTTGGTCCACTAGTTAGTCAGAGATTAAAATTTAATTGTCGTATACATGTATGTATCACTTATCAAATCATGTAGCTTAATATATTATGACCCACCAATATTGGCATAATAGTAAAAAAAATCAACTAGAAAATCCATATACATGGATTAAATAAAGTATATTTTTAAAAAAATAATAATGAGCATTATTTAGTAGATTTATATTTGAAAATATTAATTAATTATTATATTTTTTTAAGTTAGTAATAATTATAAAATAGCCTACGAGGCATTGATTTAATGATAACTATAAAAATAGTATGATACTTAAATATTGTTTTAGTTATAATGTCATATTTTTTACTTTTAGTTTAAAAATTATAATTTATTTTATTTTATTTTATATGAGGTTGATTTTTATAATTATTTTATCTTCCTAATGTTAATTTGCTCTTTTTTTTAATAGAGAGATGATTAAACATAATTTAAACTATTCAAGGTCAAGTCACTTCGGAATAATCATTATGTCATAATAGTAGAATATCATCCAACAGTTACATGAAGAAGTACATATCCACCGGTCTTGAGAACACCATTAATGCTAACCCATCAGTTACTTTGTTACCTTCTTTAAATGTACAATTAACTTTAACCATTCATAGAAATTGTAACATATTCTTAATAGCACGTGTCACAGCTGAGTAATGTTGATCAACTATATTTTCTTGAATCGTTTGAATAGCTTTAGTACCATCCAACTTGAGAATTATTCGTTTTAGTCCAAGATTCCATGCAAGTTGGAGACCTTCCAAAGCTCCCCAAAGTTTAGCATCAATAACTGAGCAACGACCAATATTTCTTGAAAAATCAGTAATTCACATCCCATACTGATTGCGGATCAGACCACCTGTAGTAGAATTTCGGGACACCTTACAGACTGCACCATCAGTATTCACTTTATGCCATTCATCATCAGGTAGAATCCATCTGATCAACTTACAAGTTTTAACTTTTAAATACTTTGAGGCACCCATCGATCCAAAGTTTTAACGGAGGTAACTTTTCCTCACACGAAAATACTTTAATTAATGGAATTGACATAATCAATCAAATTTCAGACATTAATTATATAAAAAAGTATCTGGTTGGCATTACTTATAAAATATAATTTATTCGATTGCGAGACAATTCTAATATGAAACAAAAATAATGGTTAAATTTATACTACGAAGGCCTTTAAAGACACCTGTCCATTTCATATTTTACATTAGAAAATAATGATTAAATTTCAGTTTTCAGTTTTAATCATCTACCTTTAAGATTATATAAGAATAGTTAAATTTAATTTGATCCCTATATTTCGCTCAAATTTGACATTTAATTTTTATACTTTAATTTGAATAATTTGGTGCCTCAACTTTTATATTATTAGTTAGTCTACATATTTTATTTTGATATATTGAGATGAATTTTAAGAATTGTTAACACTGTTAAAATTCTATATTAAATTCAAGTTTATTATAATATCGTTTTTTGTTACATGGATATGAATGGAGTATTTTTTTAATTTAAAAATGTCACACCAGGAAATTTAACAAAGAATTTTAACAGTGTTAACAAATGAACCTAAATTTTAAAATTTGAAAAATAGAGATTAAATTCCTGAAAATAAAAGTATGGAGACTAAATTTCAAATATATGAAGAGTACAAGAACTTTGAGTATATTATAAACTTTAATTTTTACTCTATAGTTTAATAAAAAAATAGCTAATCAACCCAATGCGAAGTGTGGTAGGGAACTATACTAGTGTAATATATAGATCTAGGAACCAAAATAAGGACATTATAAATTCACAAAGGGTAACTACACCAAAGGTCTCTAACTATTAGTAAGTTTACGTTTTGGTCACTCAATTTAAAAAAGTTACAAAATAATCATTGAACTATTCAAAAGCATTCATTTAAGTCACAAGGTTATTAAGTTTTTCCTTTTAGAAGTTCGGCTGGCGAGTTTCAAGTGATGATTTGATGATTGGTATGATGGATCAGTACCCCTCAAAGAGTATAAGAATATACTTTAGATCTAAGTCATCTGATGGTCAGTGTCAGAGATTAGAAAAAAAACTATTTGGATTTTGATTTGTAGATTCGTAACATTCAAAGTTCTTTCATAAAAATAAAATTGAACTGTAGAACAGAAGGGGAATAAGAGCTTTCGATTGGTGTAGGCGGAGTGAATAGAGAAAGCCATATAACAATGGTTTTAATAGCCTAGTGACTTAAATGAAAACTTTTCAGTGACCAATTTGTAACTTTTTGAAGTTGGGTGACAAAATGTAAAATTACTAATAATTTAGTGACATTGAGGGTAGTTTACCCATTTATAATCCATTATCATTTAGTGTAGAAATATTAAATTAATTTTATTTTATTAAAAAATTGAAATAAATTATTTTTTATAAAAAAAATTCAAAGTAACATGCTTAGTTTTCATCCAAAATAATATCAAATATTATATTAATAAAATTAAAATTAAATCTTTAAAAATCTATATTTATTAATTTACCAAACACTTTTTAATATAAACTCAGCATTTAAACTTTAATAGTAAAAATTCATTACTTAAAACTTAAATTTCAAATTATCAAACACACCTAACAATAATGATGAAATTCAACTCAAGATGATTTAAGAAGTTGAAAGAAAATAGATTATTAAGTCATTTCTTACGAAAAATAAGAACTATAATATTAAGCAGATTGACAGGGCGTAATTAGAGGGGCTCGCAGGATTTGGCCACTCTTAAAATGAAAATTTTTTATTAGGTCTTTTAAAGTTTTAAAAATTTTAATTAGTAAGATAAATTATATTTTGATCCTCCTAAAAATAATAAAATTTAATTAATCATTTAAAAATTATAAATATATAAACTATTAAAATAATAAATATGTTTGCTATTATAAAAATTACTATTTATTTTATCATCCTTAAAAAAATTTCTATTATTTGGATAATTAAAGAACGAAAAACTTGCAAGTTATATTATCATCATTAATTTGGCTGTCTCTTCAACTTGATTGATTGTATTAACTTTTGATCCTAATGAATCATATAATTTATATACCTTTTATTTATATATTAAAATTTATATAAATATGTTATACTTAATATTATAAATATATCAGCTATATAAATAAAATAAGAAATCTAAATTTATAATTTAGCTATCCAAAAAATATCGCATAAATTGGATAGTTATTCATGTAATTTATCCTTCTGCAATTTTATATATTTTATTTTGGGTAATTACACTAGTAATTACCGATTATTAGTATATTTTTTGTCACGCAACAAAACTATAAATGGTTATCCAATTACCAATTTGTACTTTTTGGTCCCAACGGGCTAACAGTGGCGGCTTTTAAAATTAACATAATAACAACTTTAACTCTTCATATTTATAAATTATGTCAATTTAATTTTGATTCTAAAAAATTTGACCCTCAACATTTACACATGTGTAATTTGAATTTTTTTATAGTTACTTTTTTTTGACATTGAGGGTTAAATTAAAAAGAATGAGAGAACTGAAAAAAAAAATCAAATTACACAATATGTAAATGTTGAAGGTTAGATTTTTTAGAATTAAGACTAAATTGACATAATTTATAAATATTGAGAGTTAAAGTTACTATTATGTCAATTTTAAAAACTGCCACCGTAGCCCGTTGGAGACTAAAAGACAAAATTGAATAGTTGGTTGATATTTTTTAACTTTTCATAATTAGGTGACCAAAAAAGAAATTTACTCGTAGTTGAAAGATTATTTTTAATTTTCATAGTTGGATAACCTAAAAAAAAATCACTAATAGTGAGTGATACCAGTTAGTTACCTTTAGTTTTTTATTTAGCACATTAGATTTAGGGCAAAAAAAAAAAGGCAAAAATAAACAGGGAAATTGGACCCAAACAGAAACGCGAAAGCTCGTTCTTGGTTCAGCTCTAAGAAATCCCATACAAAGTTGAAAAAAAGGTAGAGAAAAAAAAATCAAAGATCACTCTCATTCGTTGATCTAGCTTCAGGTACTGTCGCTCTCTTTCTGAATCGATCTGGATCCTTGAATTTGATCTTGAATCGCACTGAGTTCATCTCTTTCAAATTTTATCTGAATGTTGTTCTACATAGTCAAAGTATTTAGGGTGTGTATTGCTAATAACACCTCATTTATGTCATTCGGATTAGTTTTCTCACAATTGCGTTTGTCCTTTCAGGATATAATCACTGTAGTAGCTTCGCAATCAGGATTTGTTTACTACACCAAGACACTGATAGGCTGCTTCCCGAGGAATGATTTTTTGCATTACCTATTGACACTCGTGCAATGTCGGGATTACTTAATGTATTGTTACTTTAACTGAACAATTTATTAGAAGTTGCAATCTTTAGAACATTATTCTTGTTTTTGGACTTGTTATTTATCCTTTATCTAAATGAAGTGTGTGGCTTCTGCAGATGAACTTAGGTCTTAGCTGAAGATAACTAGATATTTGTTTCTTTGGTTTGTGTTTGTGTATGTGCTTGTGATAACATGTTGTGGAATGCTGGTTTTTAGTAACTCAGGGTAAAAATATGTTGGTTGGTTGTTTGTCATTGGTGTTCCATAAATTGGTTTGAAACTTTGGTTCGTGTTTTTGCATTCTTTCCTGTTAATTGTTGTCTGTGTTTTGAATCACGTGTCTATCTCTAACTGGAAACTATATGTGCATCCTGTTACAGTCTTCTATCAACGGGTCGGCATCTAATCTTCCAGACAGTAGCGGACGTTCTTTGCAACATCTTTCTCTGGTCAGTCTGGTGCTGCCTCCCCTGTTTCCATCACACTGGTGGGTAAATTTTACTGGATTTCCATTCACTATGTTCTTTTGAATTCATGCAATTTTGTTGTTGTTTTTGCAGGCTCTATTCAGGGACTGCATAATATTCATGGTAGCTTAATGTTCCCAACTGCCTGCACGCTTGCATCAAGAACTCAACGTTAAGTAATGTCCAACTGGTGGTGTTCAACAACCTACTGGGAGCCTTTCTGGTGGAAGATTTGCATCAAATAATCTCCCAGTTGCACTTTCTCAGGTAGTTCTAATATTCCACTGTACTGTAGTTTGACTTCTGTATTACAGCAAAAGAATTCTACAGACTATCTCCTCCCTCATGCATGTCATTAGGACAAACCCCATAAAAATGAAAATAATAGGAAGGAAATAAACTCTTGCATTCTTGTACCATGTACTTTGTTTTCTTATAAATACCATTTTGCAGTTATCTCACGGCAGCTCCCATGGTCATTCAGGAGTAACCTAATAGAGGAGGTATTAGTATTGTAGAAACCCTGGATTTAGTAGTAACACAAATGGAGTTGGTGGCTCTAATACCTGGTATTCTCCCAACCTCTGCAGGAATCGGTAACCGCAATGCTGTTCCAGGATTGGGAGTATCCCCAATTCTGGGAAATGCAGGTCCTAGGATAACAAGTTCTATGGGAAACATGGTTTGGTGGGGGGCAACATCGGGAGGACATTAAGCTCTGGTGGAGGGTTATCTGTGCCTGGTCTAGCATCTCGTCTGAATTTAAGTGGCAATAGTGGATCCGCAAGTTTAACTGTGCAGGGACAGAATCGGTTGATGAGTGGTGTGCTTCCTCAAGGTACATTACTGTGAACAATGACCTCTAATATTTGCTGTTGGCAACAAAAGACCACTGTTTACTTCTGCTGCTGGCTATGATTTCCATAGGCATAAATCAGTACAATGGCCAAAAATTTTGGTTAATTACCATCCCTCGTTG
Source organism: Gossypium hirsutum (assembly GCF_007990345.1). Taxonomy (NCBI): domain Eukaryota; kingdom Viridiplantae; phylum Streptophyta; class Magnoliopsida; order Malvales; family Malvaceae; genus Gossypium; species Gossypium hirsutum. The sequence goes on from NC_053444.1 coordinate 187,506, forward strand.
CTGTTTCTTTTGATGATGTTCTGGCTTGGCTCCTTTTCTTGCATTGCTCTTCATAGCTTCTCGGTGCACGCTATAATCTGGTTCTTATTATTAACAGTTCTAGATATATGTTTCAATTTTATATGATTTGATTATTACTTTTGTATTGTGGAATTTGTGCCTAGTGGATTACTGGCTTAGTTGCACATCTTTATTGAATACACTTTCTGCATTTCAGGATCTCCTCAGGTACTTCAATGTTAGGCAATTCTTATCCAACTGCTGGGGTCCACTTTCCCAGAGTCATGTTCAAGCTGTGAACAATCTTAGTTCTATGGGCATGTTGAATGATGTGAACTCAAATGACAATTCCCTTTTGACATAAACAATGATTTCCCTCAGTTGACAAGTCGTCCTAAATTCTGCTGGTGGCCTCAAGGACAATTGGGTAACTAAAGAAGAACCTTTCTGATACTTTCACTTGCCCCCCCCCCCTCTTTTTTTTCCCCCTTGTACTGAAGTTCTAACATTCTAAGTTAAATTAAAATATTTCAGTTCATTACGAAAACAAGGTCTTAGTCCATTGTTCAACAAACCAAGAGTTCAGCATTCAAAATGAAGATTTCCCTGCATTACCAGGATTTAAAGGTTCTCAGATAGTTTTTAACCTTGTTATGATTAATGCAGTTTATTTTCTGGTAGACAGAAAATTTTCTCACTTTTTATATACATGGGAATCCAGCTTTGAAGTTATATCAGTACTTGATTTTGTGGTCATTTTAGTATATTAGCTGTTTACTGGTTTTTATGGCAGTATTATTATCACATTTAATGACTTACTTTTTATTTATACAATGCAATTATGTTTTTAAAACCATTATGTTCTAAGCCGTTATATATAATATTGTACAGGTGGTAATGCTGATTATGCAATGGATTTGCACCAGAAAGAGCAACTACATGACAATACCATGTCTATGATGCAGTCTCAGCACTTCTCTGTGAGTCTATTTACAAAATTGAAAAATTATGGTTTATTTGCTTTTTGTATATTTATTTTTAATAATGGCTGCTGGCATATTATGGCTTATGTATTTCCTTTCCTTCATTTTGTAAAAAATAAGTATATTTTATCTTCATGATGCTGTATGTTTTCTCTAATATGTGCATGCAATTGCACAGATGGGGAGATCAGCAATTTAACTTGGGTGGATTTATTCATCTCTCGCCACAGCAGCACACACATGCTCCATCGCAGTGGTAGCGGGGTCTCCTTTTTCACTTGAAAACACCAAGATTTCTCCATTTACATGGTCAGATATATTCCCGTCTTTCATTCAAGCTACCACTCACAGGTGTGACGTTGTGATGTAGATGGTTCTGCAACCTAATAATTACAATTAGGGAGTATACTTATTAGTGGTAGGAGGAAACAGATTCTAACTGATTTGAACTCATTGGGAGTGTTTTAGTAGCTTAGATGAATTGAGGTCATTGTTGATCAAACCGAAAGAATGTGAAATTGGGCCCTTTTTTCTCATATAACAGCCTGCTGAAAAATAGGTTCCATGAAAGATGATGAATTTGGTTTGATTCCTTTTGTTGGACGCCATTTAGCCTGCGTTTGATTTGTGCATTATTATTTTTTTCTTATTTGATAGAGGTTAAATATAATTACTTCTAACATCCTCTTTCATCTTTGGTTTAGGCCAACGGACCACCTGGAGTTGGACTAAGACCTTTAAATTCCTCAAATACGGTTTCTGGCATGGGTTATGACCAGCTATTCAGCAATATCAGCAACATCAGAACCCTTCCCAATTCGTCTTCAACAGATATCAGCTGTCAATCAATCATTTAGGGAACCAGGCATGAAATCAATGCAAGCCACACAGTCTAATCCAGACCCATTTGGTTTACTTGTTTGCAAAGTGTGATAAAGATGACCGATCCTGATTTGACTTCCCTTGCACTCGGAATTGATCTGACAACACTTGGTTTAAATTTAAATTCATCAGAAAATCTTCACAAGACTTTTCGTTCTCCGTGGTCTGATGAACCAGCTAAGGGTGACCCAGAGTTCACCGTGCCACAATGTTATTACGCTAAGCAACCACCTGCATTACATGTGAGCTGGCTTTCGCTTATCTTAACTGCCAGAATTAGTGAATTTTCTACTATAGTTTCTGATTTCCTTTTGGTGCATGCAGCAAGGGTATTTTTCGAATTTTCTGTGGATGCATTGTTCTATATATTTTACAGGTGTGTTTTCTTTATGACTATTGTTCTTTTTTTTTCCTGAATATTGTAAAGATCTTATTCTTAGCCGTATTTTTCTCTGTTTCCGTGCAGCATGCCAAAAGACGAAGCTCAACTATATGCCGCAAATGAACTGTATGATCTCTACTAAATGAACTCTGCAACTTTATACCATTTTTTTTTCCCACTTTTCCTTGTACATCTCTTATTGGCAGTTATAATAGAGGCTGGTTTTACCACAAGGAGCATCGATCATGGTTTCATAAGAGTCCCCAATGTGGAGCCACTGGTTAAGACAAACACATATGAGAGAGGTTCTTATCACTGTTTTGATCCGAAGTCATTTGAAACAATCCGTAAGGTTGGAACACTATTATATTCCCACGCATTTATATTGTGTACATTTTACGTCGCTCACTACTCTAGTTGTAGTTACTGAAAGCTGCCTATTATTTTCGAGTGCAGGACAATTTTGTCGTTCATTACGAGAGTTGGAAAAAAGACCGGCTTTACCCAACATTACAAGCTATTTCTTCTGTTTTTGTGTACATTGTAAAGAGAGTCCAATATTATAGCCTCTTTCCCATCTAATCTTAAGCATTTCCAATATGTGTCATAGTCTTTTCCTAGTAAACCTGGAATTGAACTGTCAAGGCTGTTGTCTTAAGGGTGAAGTCGCGGTTTTGAAAAGAAAATGTGAAGTTCTACGTGTCATATTTTGGTTCTTAAAAACTGAACTGAATGGGTCGATTTATCAGTTTGGGTGGATTTTGGTTCATTAGGTATTTTTTTTTAATAAACTACATCTCATGTCGCTAAGCTATTAGGTCACTAAGGTATTAGTAAGTTTATGTTTTGATTACTCAACTTTAAAAAGTTACAAAACTGTTGTTGAAACTATTTCAAAAATTTTCATTCAAGTTACTAGGTTGTTAAAAATCGTTGTGTATGACTTTTTGCCTGTTTGCTATCAATGAAGTTTTTTTTTTTTCTTTTACATTTTAGTTTTTTATGAAACAACAATTTGAATAAAATTAAATATTGTTTTCGATCTCAATTTGGCCATTCAATTAACTTTGAATTAAGTATTTACTTGTTGATGCGTTGAACATGTCATCATAAGCTTAAGGTTGTATAACGTTTTTTAAAAAAAAAAAAAAAAGAAACTTAATTGTGCAATGATTTAAATAAAAACTTTGCAATAGTTCAATAATTATTTTGTAACATTTTAAGGTTGGAGTGATTAAAATGTAAACTTAATAATTGTTTAGTGAACTTAGTGTAGTTTGCTTAAATATAAATTATTAATTTTATATAATTAAAAATTGAAGTTGGTAAAAATAGAAGTTGGTTGGTTTGGATAATTATAATATTTTAATTTGTGAAATGAAAATAATATGAATTGAATTCATATAAGTAATAATTGAATTGAAAATAAACAGCATGTAATAAAATCGGTTAAAAATCAATTGAAAATTGATTTTTTTAAATTTATATTGGAATATTTGTTTGTATCACAGTTATTACAATCACAGAACAGGAAATAAGGTTCAGGCTTGTCTCAATAAAATCCTTGGATCATTTTAGTGATTTTGATAAAGGTATCTCAACTCAATCATTTCTTACAACTTGATGTACCTCCACTGTCTGCTGCACTATAACCTGTGGTACCGGTGCCGGTGCCGGAATGAACTCCACGGTGGCTTCAGTTGGAGAAGGATCTGTTTGTTTTGATCCTCTACAACAACAATAGTAACAGCAATAAGCAAGAAGCGCTAATAGTATAACTGAACCGATACTCGACCTATCGTCGCCGCATTTTTACTTTTCGGGCAGCTTGAGTTTTCGTTCTCATCAATCCTGCCCGGACATAAACGTGGAACAACAGTTAGTTCGAAATGTTGGAAACATGAAAAGTAATGCTTGATGATGAGCTTGCCTGCCTGCCTGCCTGCCTGCATTGATTTGCTTGTTATCGGTTATCGATTGTGGAACACAACCAGAAAAATCATTGTCTCGGGGTCACTGTAAAAAAACATAGTTTGAATTTAAATATGAATACTTCACACACACATGTGCTGGAATTTCAACAAGTTACTCACAGTAATCGTCGGTAACTTTCCAAGAAAATCTGGAATTTCCCCTGAAAGTTTGTTATTATGCAAATCTCTGATTCATGATACAGGAACAGAAAACAGCAAATTTATAAGTGCTTTAAACCAAACATCCAGTGAGTGATAATGTTTTTAATTTAAGGGTATAGTGACTCAATTATTAATAAATAATTTTTTAGTCATTTAAGTATGGAAAACTATAAAATAGTTACCAATTTATTAAAAAAAAGAATTTGGTCACAGCGGTTAAATTACCGATAAAATGATAATAACTTGGCAACTTTAAAAAATTGAAATAATAATAACTTAACCCTACTCTTTGATGAAAAAAAATATTGAATAAATTGGGTGATAAAAAAAGAAACTTATGAATAGTTAGTTACTTTATCCTTTATATAATACTGTTAATGGTGAAAAGTTAAATAACTCACATTACTTCAAGGGCATCCATTTGGCTGAATTTTGGGAGATAACCTTGGAGACCAAAACCAGAAAGATATCTGCAACATATGTTAAACATTTTTCATAGCAATGGA